>NC_037677.1:45762401-45848270 GCF_003255815.1 Theropithecus gelada
CTTCCTTCCTTCCTTCCTTCCTTCCTTCCTTCCTTCCTTCCTTCCTTTCCTTCCTTCCTTCCTTCCTTCCTTCCTCCCTCCCTCCCTCCTCCTCCTCTTTCTTTCTTTCTCTTTCCCTTCCTTCCTTCCTTCCTTCCTTCCTTCCTTTCTCTTTCTTTCTTTCGTTCGTTCTTTCTTTCTCTCTCTCTCTCTCTCTCTCTCTCTCTCTCTTTCTTTCTTTCTTTCTTTCTTTCCTTCCTTCCTTCCTTCCTTCCTTCCTTCCTTCCTTCCTTCCTTCCTTCCTTCCTTCCTTCCTTCCTTCCTTCCTCCCTCCCTCCCTCCCTCCCTCCCTTCCTTCCTTCCTTTTATTTTTTTTGACTTATTGACTTACTGCATTAGCATTAACCTTTGGTACAATGTTGAATAAGAGGAAAGAGAGTGGACATCTTTCTAGATTCTCCATTTTGGGGAGAAAGCATTCTGTTTTTCATCATAAAGTATAATGTTAGCTGTAGGATTTTTGTGAGTGTCATTTATCAGATTAAGGGAGCCTTCCTTTATTCTAGTTTCCCGAAGAGTTATTATGAATGGACTCTTACTTTTGTTAAATGCGTTTTCTGCATCTATTGAGATGATCATATAGTTTTTCTTTTTTTGCCTGTTGATATATGATGAGTTACTTTGGTTAATTTCCAAATATCTAACGTGCTTTGCATTCCAGGGATAAGCCCAACTTGGTCATGGTATAATATTGTTTTTATCTTTTACGATTTGATTTGCTAGTATTTTCCTGAAGACTTTTTCTGTGTTTATATTCATGACGGATATTGATCTGTAATTTTCTTTTTTGTGATATCTTTTTCTGGTTTTAGTGTCAGAGTAGTGCTTTCCTTATAAAATTATTTGGAAGTGTTTTCTCCTCTTCAATATTCTGGAAAAGTTTGTATAAAATTGGTAGTATCGCTTCCTTAAATGTTTGGTAAAATTCACCAGTGAGGCCAACTGGACCCGGAATTTGTGAGGTTTCTAAATACATATTTGTGTTAGTTTTTTTTTTTTTTTGCGGGGGGAGGCTTTTATAACAAAGTATCGAAGAATGGCTCTCATGATTCTGTGGGCTAGCAGTCCAACATCAAGGTGTCAGCAAAGTTGATTTCTTCTGAGGCCTCTCTCCTCAGCTTGCAGGTGGCCCTCTTTCCTCTGTGTCTTCACATGGTCTTCCTGCTGTGTATATCCGTGTCTTATCTCTGTGATAAGGATACCAGTTACATTACATTAAGGGCTATTCTAATAACTTCATTTTAACTGAATCATCTCTTTATAGACCCTATCTCCAAAGACGGTCACATTTAGTTACTGGGAGTTAGGACTTAGTATATATGTATTTTTTGGGGGATTACACAATTCAGCCCACAACAGTATTCAATTTATTTAATTGATATAGGACTATTTAGGTTGTCTTTCTCTTTTTTTTAAATGAGCTTTGGCAGTTTGTATTTTTCAGTGAATTTGTCCCATTCATGTAAATTGTCTAACTTATGGCACTAGAGTTGTTTGTAATATTCCCTTATTAACTTTTTAATGTCTTATCTTCATTGATCGCCTCTCTTTTTTTTCAATTACATAAAATGTGTCTTTGTTCTGTGTTTCTTGATCAGTTTGGCTAGATACTGCATCAATTCTATTGATATTTTCCAAGAACTAGCCTTTAGTTTCATTTACTTTCTCATTGTTTTCAATTTCATCGATTTCTGCTTTTTATTATTTCCTTTTTCCTTCTTGCTTTGGATTTTATTTTATCTTTTCTTAATTTATTAAGGTGGAAACTTAGATTACTGATATATTTCTTTTTCATAAATACAACTGGCCCTCCATATCTGTAGATTCTGCATCTGCAAATTCAACCAACTGTGGATCAAAGATATTTTAAGAACAAAGATAGCAATACAACAACAAAAAATTACAAATTTTAAAAATATTGTATAGCAACTATTTACATGGCATTTATGTTGTATTAGGTATAAGTAATCTAGACATGATTTAAAGTATCTGAGAGAGAGGATGTGTTTAGATTATATGCAAATACTATGCTATTTTATGTAAAGGACTTGAGCATCCGAGGATTTTGGTATTCGTGGGAGGTCCTGGAACCAATCACTTGCAAATACAAAGGGACAACAGTAGTACAAGCATTTAATACAACAAATCTTCCTGTAAGTACTGCTTTAGTTGCATCCCACACATTTTGAAGTGTTTTTATTTTCATTCAATTTATAATGTTTTCTCATTCTAAGTAGCAAAAGATGGAACAATTTGAACAACAATCTAATGTAGCAGTGGATTATAGTATGAAGTATAAAATAATCGTCCATGGGTTCATACTGATATAAATAAATGATTAAAT
Organism: Theropithecus gelada; assembly: GCF_003255815.1. Classification (NCBI taxonomy): domain Eukaryota; kingdom Metazoa; phylum Chordata; class Mammalia; order Primates; family Cercopithecidae; genus Theropithecus; species Theropithecus gelada. The sequence continues at coordinate 45,764,785 of NC_037677.1, forward strand.
ATGTTAATAAATGGGAAAGAAGAGACAAATCTCCCATGCAGAAGAATTTGTGATAAATTACATTGATATTCAATTTTAAAGGAAGTGGATCATAATTTCCCAACTCTTAAGTGTGGGTTGCACATATTGACTTTCTTTCAAAAAGTACAGTATGGCCAGAGGAGTACAAAGAATAATTGCATAGTAGAGAAACCTAATAAACACTACTGCAGCCAGGTGATCAAGGTCACCATCAACTGTCGTACATCATGTTGATAGAATATACCCTTGATACTATGGATAAATATGGCACTCTACTTCTGTGATCTTATTACTGAAAACCCATAACCCCAGTCTTAATCATGACAAAAAAAATAGACAAATTTCAATAGTAAGGCATTGAAGAATACACCTGGCCAATACTCTTCAAACCTATCAAGGTCATCAAAAACAAGGAAATCTGAGAAGCCGTTGTAGCCAAAAGTTGCCCGAGGAGACCTGACAACTAAATACAATGTTTTATCCTAGATGGGCTCCTGAAACAGTAAAAAGACATTAAGGAAATCTAAGAAAACCAAAATACAGTATGCACTTTAGTTAACAAAAATGTATCAATATTGGTTCAATACTAATGAATGTACTACCCAAATGTAAAACATTAATAGTAAGTGAAACTTTGGCAGGGAATATATGGGAATTCTATGTGCTCTTTTTTTTAATATAAAACTTTTCTAAAAAATAAAATCTATACATTTTTAACAAAATGTCTTCCTATTTCTCTTGTGACTTCCTCTTTGATCTACGGGTTACTTAGTTGTATTTTCTCCAAATTATTTTTATTGTAGTAAACTTTACATAACATAACATTTACTATCTTAACCATTTGAAGTATATATGTCAGTATTATTAATTATATTTTAAAAAATTTGTTTGTACCTTTGGAATCATTGCCAGATCCAACGTCATGAAGTTATTGCCATGTTTTCTTGTAAGAGTTTTATAATTTTAGCTTTTACATGTAGGTAATGGATCCATTTTGAGTTAATTTTTGTATACGGCATTTGGTAAAGATCCAATTATATTATTTTGCATGTGGATATCCAGCTTCCCAGCACCATTTGTGTAAAGACTGTTTTTTTCCCATTAAATGGCCTTGACAACTTTTGAAAATAATTGGGTTTTATTTCTGGACTCTTTCTTCTATTCCCTTGGCCTATATGTCTGTCTATGCCCGTACCAGACTGTTTTGATTACTGTAGTATTGTAGTAAGTTTTGAAATCAAGAAGTGTGAGTCTTTTTTTTTTCCCATATTTTTCAGGATTGTTTTAGCTGTTTGGGGTCCTTTGAAATTCCATATGAATTTTAGGATGAGTTTGTCTATTTATGCAGAAGGGGTCATTGGGATTTTGATAAGGATTGCATTGAATCTGTAGATCGTTTTGGTTAGTACTGATATCTTAATGATATTAAATCTTCCAAACCATGAACATGAGATATATTTGTTTAATTTTTTTTCAGCAATGTTTTGTAGGTCTCTTTGTACAAATCTTTCCCTTTCCCTTCTTGGCTAATTTCAAAGTATTTTATTTCTTTTTATATGTTATCATAAATGAAATTGTCTTCTTAATTTCATTTTCAGATGGTTCATGTGAGTATATATAAATGCAACTGATTTTTGTGTGTGACTTTTTATCCTGCCACTTTACAAAATTCATTTTTTTTAACTCTGTGTGTGTGTGTGTGTGTGTGTGTGTGTGTAAAATCCAGTCATCTTTAGGATTTTCTATGTATATCATATCATTTGCAGACAGAGATGTTTACTTTTTGTTTTCCCCAATTTGGATGCCTTTTATTTCTTTTTGTCCCCTAATTTCTCTGACTAGGACTTCCAATACTATGTTAAGTAGAAGTGGCAAAAGTGGCATCCATGCCTTGTTTCTGATCTTAGGGAAAAGCTTTTACTCTTTCAACATTGATTATGTTTGCTGTGGGTTTTCCATATATAACTTTTATTATGTTTATGTATCTTCCTTATGTTCCTAGTTTGTTGAATTTTTTTCTACAAACAAATAGGCCGGACATGGTGGCTCATGCCTGTAATCCCAGCACTTTGGGAGGCCAAGGCAGGCAGATCACCTGAGGTCGGGGAGTTCATGACCATTCTGGCCAACATGTCTCTACTAAAGAAAAAGTACAAAAATTAGCTGGACGTGGTAGCAGGTGCCTGTAATCCCAGCTGCTTTGGAGTCTGAGGCAGGAGAGTCACTTGAACCCAGGAGGCAGAGGTTGCAGTGAGCCAGGATCTCTCCAGTGTACTTCAGCCTGTGCAACAGTGAAACTCTGTCAAAAAAAAAAAAGAATATAACCTTGAAAGGATGTTGAATTTTGTCAAATACTTTCTCTGCATCAGTTGAGATAATCATGTCTTTTTTCCCATTTCATTCTGTTAATGTGTTGTATTACCTTGATTTTAAGGACGTTAAGTCATCCTTGCATTCCGATAATACATCCCACATAGTCTTTTGATCTTTTTAATATGCTGCTGAATATTTGCTTTGCTACTATTTTGTTGAGGATTTTTACATCAATGTTTAAGATGGATATTCTTTTCTTGTAGGGTAATATCCCAATTTGATATTGGGATAATGCTGGCCTCGTAGAATAAGTTACGAAGTGTTCCCTACTCTTTAATGTTTTTGAACAGTTGAGAAGTATTGGTGTTAGTTCTTTAAATGTTTGGTAGAATTTACCAGTGAAGCCATTGGATCCAGGGCTTACTTTTTTGAGATAATTTTGATAACTTATTCAATAACCTTACTAGTTATAGGTCTATTTCTTTGTGGTTTGGTTTTGGTAGGTTTTGTGTTTCTATAAATTTGTCTATTTCATTGAGGTTATCCAGCTTTTTTTTTTTTTTTTTTTTTTGCATACAATTGATCATAGTACTCCCTTATCTTTTTTGTGTCTTTAGAATTGGTAGTAATGTCCTCATTTTTATTTCTGATTTCGGTAATTTGATTCTTTTCTCTTTTTATCTTAGTTTATCTAATTAAAGGTTCATCACATCATTTTGTTGATATTTTTGAAGAACTTGCTTTTGGTTTCATTGATTTTTCTCTTTTTTATGTTTTATATTTTGACCCTGCTCTAATCTTTACTATTTCCTTCCTTTTGTTAGCTTTAGGTTTAGTTTGTTCTTCTTTTTGTAATTCCTTACGTTGTAAAGCTAGTTTAAGGTCTTGTTTTATTCGTGTAAGCATTTATAGCTATAAATTCCCCCCTTAACCCTGCTTTTGCTGTGTCCCATAGTTTTGATATGTTGTGTTATGTTTTCATTCATTTCTAAATGTTTCTAATTTCCCTTGTAATTTCTTCTTTGATCCATTGGAATTTTAAAAATATGTTAATTTTCACAAATTTGTAAGTTTATCAGTTTTTCTTATATTTGATTTCTAATTTTATCTCTTGTATTTGGAGAAGATACTCTTTGTGATATTAATCTTTTAAAATTGATTGATACTTAGTTTAAAGCCTAACACATGCAAAATATTACATGTGTTCTTGAATATGTGGTCTGTTGTTGCACAGAGGATTCTGTATGTATCTGTTAGATATACTTCGTTTATTATATTGTTCAATTCCTCCCTCTTCTTCTGTTTGATTGTTCTATCCACTAATGAAAATGGGATATTGAAGTCTTCAATTATTGTTATAAAACTGTTTATCTCTTCATTCCTGTCAATTTTTGCTTTGTGTATTTTGATTACCTGTTATTAGGTGCATAAATGTTTATAATTGTTATATGTTCTTGCTGTATTGAACCTTTTATATAGAACCTGATATATAATGTCCTTCTTTGTCATTTTTAACTTTTTAAAATTAGAATCGATTTTATCTGATATTAATATAGCTATTCATGCTCTGTTTTGGTTCCTGTTTGCATGGAATATTTCTTTTACTTTTAACCTATTTGTGTCTTTGGATCAAAGTGAGTCCCTTGTAGACAGTGTATAGTTGGGTCATGTTTTTATTTTTTTTTTTAATCCATTCTGCCAATCTCTCTTTCAATTGGAGAGTTTAATTCATTTACATCTAAAGTAATTACTGATAAGGAGGGACTTCTCTCATTTTGCTGTTTTAAAAAAATATTTCTTGTAGCTTTTCTGTTCCTCATTTTTTTTTTTTTTGCCTTACTGTTTCCTTTTGTATTTAGTTGCCTTTTGTAAAAAAAATTTAAATTTTTTAAAACTTTCCTTTATATATATATTTTAGCTATTTTCTTTGTGGTTACCATGGGCATTATATTTAACATCCTAAACTTATCACTCTAATTTGGATTTATGCCAGCTTAATTCAGTAAAATACAAAAAAAAAAAACATACACACACACACAAAACTGTGCTCCTTTAACTGTTCTGCCCCCCACCTTTTTCATTTGTTATCACAAAATTACATTCTTATATATTATGTGTCCCAAAACATAAAATAATGTTTTTAATGCTTTAGTTTTCTATGTAGAAAACAAAATGTGGATTTACAATCTAAAGTTATGACAGTTTTTTATTTTTAGACTAATAAATTTAGAAAAATGTCATCTCAAATCATGTAGAAAAGAAAAAGTGAAGTTACACATTATTGTTACAAGAATACTAGCTTTTATAATTAGTCATGTATTTGCTGAAATCTTAATTTCTTTGTGTGGATTTTTTCTTTGATTACATTAAAGTTGTCACTCAGTTGTCTTCTGGCTTATATTGTTTTTGATGAGCTTTTGGATCTGAGGCTTGGTGTCTCATTCATTTTGGAAGAAATTCTCAGTTATTATCTTTTCTAATATTTTTTCTGCCCAATTCTCCTTCTCTTCTATTTTGGGATTCCATTTACAGGTATAATATATTAGTCTGTTTGATATTGGCTTGTGGTTCTTGGATGGTCTCTTCTTCTCTGCCTCCGCCACTCATCTACCTTTTTTTCTCTGTGTTCTAATTTGGATAATTCCTCTTGATTTATTTTGTAATTCATGAACTCTTTTCTTGCCTCTGTAAAATCTACTGATGAGCTTATCAATAATGTGCTTAATTTCTTACAATATTTTTTTACTTTAAGCATTTCCACTTGATTCTTTTTTATGGTTTCCATTTCTCCATTGAAATTCTCCATTTGTTCATGTATGTTGTTTACTTTTCCCACTGACTTTTCACACCTCGATTATTACTATTTTAAATTCATCACTTGACAGTTTTAACATATGTTATATCTCTGTTTTAAAAAAAATATTTCTTGTAGCTTTTATACAAAAAATTCTGCAAAAAATATTTCTTGTAGCTATTTTCTACAAAATAACCTTGTAGCTCCAAGTTCTGTTGATTGTTTTGTCTCTTGACAACTTTTTTCTCTTTTTCTTCTGTGTGTACTCTATAATTTTTTGGTTGAAAACTGGATATTGTATAGTCTAGAGATGAAAGTAAAAATGCCTTATCCATGGTTTCACTCTTCATAGTTTCAGTTACCTGCAGTCGACCACAGACTACAAATGTTAAGTGGATAATTCCAGATATAAACAGTAAGTTTTAAATTGTACGCTGTTCTGAGCAGTGTGATGAAACCTCACACTGTCTAGCTCTTTCCTGCCTGGAAGTGAATCGTCCCTTTGTCTAGCATATTCATGCTGTATATGCTACCTGCCTGTTAGCCAACTAGTAGTCATCTTGGTTATCAGATCTACTGTTTTGGCCTTACAGTGCTTGTGTTCAAGTAGCTCTTATTTTACTTAGTAATGACCCCAAAGAGCAGTAATGCTGGCAGTTTGGATATGCCAAAGGGAAGCTGTAAAGTGCTTTCTTTACATGAAAAGATGAAAGTTTTTGACTTAATAAGGAAAGAAAAAAAATCATATGCTAAAGTTGCTTAGACCTATGGTAAGAATGAATCTTCTATCCAAGTTTTGCTGTTGCACATCAGAGTGTCAAAGTTACGGCCACAGTGCATGATACATGCTTACTTAACATGGAAAAGACATTAAATTTATGGGTGGAAGACATGAACAAAAATATGTTTCAGTTGATGATAGTCAGGTTCAGTACTATCCAGAGTTTCAGGCATTCACTGGGGGTCTTGGAACATATCACCTGCAGATAAAGAGGAGCTATTGTAGTATTTCTTACCTAAGTTCTAGACGCTGTGGTACATAGGGATGGACATGCCTCTTTTTTTGGTAGCCCTTCAGTGTGAGGAGTTGCATCAATTTATTCAGTAATGCAGCAGGGCTTGGATTTGATGTTGCTATGGTTACCCTCAATACACCACCAGCTTCAAATTCCTCCAGTGTTACCTTGCATGTAGAGGATTTGCCTCAGTGTTTACTCCACCTTCTGCTTTAGCTCTTCCCATTGTACATGCACCTCAGAGAAGGTCCTCTCCATGATCTTGTCTAATTCCCAGCAGTACAGAGCTCTTACTTATGATTACCTTGCTTGCCAGCCTGGTTGGAGGTGACATTCTTTGATGTCCTTGTTCAGCCTCAGTCTTAGGAAGGCCTCAGGTGGTACCTTCTTTGTTGTTCTGTCCATTCTCCAGGGGTAGGGAATGTCTTATGGCCTGAGTCCGGGATGCTCTTCTCCCTTCCCTACCCCCAATGTTAATGAGTCTTCACTTGTGCCTTGAGGATGACAGAATTTCATGCCTTTCCCCAGCTTCTTATGCTTTTGGTCCATTAGGGAAATAGGGAAAAGCATTCTGGACATGCTTTGTGCCATTCCTGTGAATGCTGTTTTTCCCCTTCCCAAGCTTGCCCCACGAAGGAGGATTTCTCAAGTTCCTCACCCTGTCTCCAGCTTTTCTCCTGAGCCTCTGATGAGGTCCTCACATGCATTATCTTTTCATTGTTTGTTTTTAAACCTTTCTTGTCTTCATTAATAAATGTACACATGCCTTTGTCCTATGTCAATAAGTCGATTTTGAACTGTCTGCTTTGTTTCTTGCAGAATTTGATATAATTATAAATTGCTATAATTATGTACTTTTGAGTTTTACTTTTATTTTCTTAGGTTTATAAACTAATTTTTACCTCATTCTATTGTTTTCTTATCTCCTTGTGAACTCTTACTTAAAATAATTTATTTTTTTTTCTTTTGACAGATGTTGCGTACACAGTGAATTTTCCTTTTTAAGCTTATCTTCCATTTTAGAATAGATTTTAAAAATTATTCTGCATGCTATATTATATTATTATTTTTTCTGTTTCATGTTTTATTGCATTTTGTTACGAACATGTATAGTTTTTTCTATCTCTTCGATTTTGTTGATTGAGCAGGAATGAATTCTTCTTGATTTCCCTTTTTATTTGGATCTCATTATCTTCCCCTGTAAACTATATTTTGGAGGGCTGCATTTTTTATTTTGCCTGAGGACAATGATAAGTGTGCTGAAGGGGTAGGGACTGAGGAGCAGGATACTCAAAGGGCATGGTATGGCTGAAATGTTAAGCAGATATCATAGATGCCCTTACTCAATATCAATCAGACCCTTCTCCTAGTGTACCTTCCTATATGGCACAGGCAGAAAAATGAAAAATTATGTTTTCAAGACTTCCTGGTAGCTTATTTGGGCTTCACTAATCATATGCACTTAGCCAAGATGTAAATATTTAGAGAGACATCCATTTTGTTGCTATGCATCACAGCAGGCTTGGCGTTCCTGGTCCTCATTATAGGTAAGGTGATGTGTTATTAGAGCCAACAGTTGTGGTAGTGACTTTCTCATTTCTCCATTGTTGCTCAAGTGGTGTCATCCAGCAGCCAGTGGCTAGAAAAAATGATCTCCAACTTCCTCAGTTTCCTAATTGTAGTAGAGACAGAACTTTTCTTGGCAGACCATTATGCAGTGTTCTTGGATCATAATGAGAGAGGCATCTGCTCTTCAAGCCCACCCAATGGTGATACAAGCACCAAATAGCTAGATCAAATCCCTTTCTGTAAACTGGCTGAAATGATTCCCGTGATCTACAGCTGAAACCTCACCTTTCTTGGACCAGGCTACAAGAAAAGAGACCAAGTTCAGAATGATGTTAATGATAAAGATATGTATTTTCTACCATAATGGAAGTCCAGAGATAGGAAGGATTCCAGGTTCAGTATGATCAGTTGCTAATGTCACCAAGAACATAGGTTCTTTATGTTTTTCACATTTGCTATACTCCTTCCTTTTGTGGCCGTAAGAGGGCAGACTATGATAATTAGGTCCTTAATGCTTCTTTGTTTATGTCTGTACAGAGGGATGAAGGTAGAAGAGAGGTTTGCTTCTCTTTTTTACAAGACCAGCCTGTTTCTGTGGGTGGCGCAAATCACCTACCCATTTCTGAATTATTCACTGGAAGGATCTTACTGTGGAATGATCACAAATGGCTTTAACTAACCAGAGGGGTAGAATCAGTGTTGGGGAGTCAACACCAGTGTTTGTTCCAGTCATTCTACATTTTCATTTTTTTTCTCTCTTCATTCTCTCAGCTTTTGTACTAGCAAAGATGGAACACAATGTGAAGGTCTAAAGGTTTTCCTGCTGGGGATCAAAGATGATCAAAATGGCTTCTACTCTGGTGGAAATTTTATCTCCCCTTCTAGCCTGCTTAGACCTCCTTTCATACGAAGGTTAGGGAAATTTGTGAGAAATTTTAGGATTTCTGTGCCTGTCTATTCCAACCAAGAACCCTCACTTCCAATTCTACAAACAGCCTCTGTATATAGTGGAGTTCCAAGACAAGATGTGCTTCCCAGGAATGTGCAGATTCTTAGAAATGTCCACCTCTTTCTTTTTCTGTATTGTTTTGTATGTATCTTTTTGCTGGTATTAACTTGATTATTGTTCACATTATTTGGCTTTGCAAAGAGATGATGAGAACTTGTTTTACTTGAACATCTTACCTCAAAATTTTGAAGCTTTTAAAATATTCTTTTACTGTTGACTTCTAGATTTATTGCATTTTGGCCAGTGGACCTGATGTATAAAATTTCAGATATTTGGAACCTTGACTGTCAACATGACCTAAAAGATCATAATTTTAAAAATAAAAAGATTGCATATGTTATTAAATATTAATAGAATGTTCTCCCTAATTACTGGTTACAAGTGTCCATATGTATCCATTATTCAGTCTTATTAATTATATTGCATAGATTCTCTCCATCCTTGGTGTGTGTGCACGTGTGTGTATTCATGTTCAATCTGTTTCAGAGTAATGAAACAGGACGTGAACTCTCCACATCCCCACATCTCAGACTCTAGGAACTTCCAAACACTTGGTCCCAGGGAAGGCAAAAGTTCTCTTTTTCCTAATCTAAGCCTTGTACGTTCTTGCTTTGGCATAACTGTCAATCCATATACCCAATTCACATTATAAAGCAGAACACTTCTCAATACACAGCATCTGTTGTTTGTAGCACTGAACAGTTTTCTCCAAGGACAGTGGATTTTGTATAATTTCAAGGTGTAAATAGCCATGATTTTTTCCAAAGGAAGCCTCTTTCAAAGTAATGTACTCTTTATCTGTGGAAAAATAAACTTCTTTTTACCCTTAAATGGTTGTGCCTTTAAGAGAAACAGAAACAAAAATAAAATCTCCCTTCACATATATACCAGTGACTTTATATGTGAATTTTTCTTTTCCTTAGATACACACAAAATTGTTTCTGAAGGGGAACTACATCAGTTGGCTCAGATTCGGCCATTAATATTCAATTTTCATGAGCAGACAGCCATCAAGGATTGTTTGAAAATGCTTGAAAAAAAAACAGGAGCATATGATATCATGCAGGAATTTATGGTAAATATTTTCTTAACAAAAGTCTATATGTGATTTCTTTTTTTATATCATTGCCAGAGGGTTTCTTTTCTTTTCTTTCTTTATTTGGTTTTAGTACATTATTTTTACTTTTAAATATTATATATATTTTAAAGTAATAGATGTGCATGGTTAGAAAAAAAAAGCCAAATAACATAAAAGGATATAAAATAGAAAGTCTCTCTCTTTCTCTCAAGACTTTCTAGGATGCCTTTACACTATTCATTTTGTCATTTTGTCATGCACACTTTTTAAAAAATTTGTTGGAATGCACTTTACATCCTTAAATATGTTTTCCACCTAGATACAATTTCCAAATATATTATCAGCATGTATAGCAGTATCTCATTTTTTTAAGTGTTGCATAGTAATTATATGGTAATTAATTTTCAAAATTGAGATACTTATAATATTTAATTTCTGAAATTAAGGTTCTTATCCATATAATTAACTACCATGCAACACTTGGACATTTAGGTTGTTCTAGTCTTTGCTATTATGAACGGCAGTCATCTCTCTTCATATACTGTATGCATATATTTAAATATTTTTAGAACAAATTCCTAGAAAGACAATATTAATATCTTGGGCTATCAATTTTTTGGATCTTTTCTCATCTCTTAAATGACAAATTGTTTCTTATTGATTATTTAATTGGTATTTCTTTATTTGAGAACAAAAGAATATCTTTCCATATGTTTTTAAGCCTTTTATATTTTCAGAGAACTGCTAGTTTCAATTCTTTGCCCCATTTTCTATTTTTTTTTTTTGCTTATTGGTTACTAACGCTTTTTTTTTTTTTTTGAGATGAAGTCTCGCTCTTGTCCCCCAGGCTGGAGTGCAATGGTGTGATCTCAGCTCACTGCAACCTCTGCCTCCCAGGTTCAAGCAATTCTCCTGCCTCAGTCTCCTGAGTAGATAAGATTACAGGTGCCTGCCACCACACCTGGCTAATTTTTGTATTTTTAATAGAGACGGGGTTTCACCATGTTGGCCGGCTGGCGTCAAACTCCTGACCTAAGGTGATCCGCCCTTTGGGATTACAGGTGTGAGTCACCGCGCCTGGCCGATTACTAACTCTTTAAGGAAAAAATTGTGCCTTTTTGTGTCTTACATGTAGTATTTTTTCTGCTGTTGTTTGTGTTACACACAGGTTCACATGCACTTGCACACACATGCCTGTTTACCATGAAGAAATAGCTGATTTTTAGTGGTCAAATATGGCAATCTTTTCTTTTGGGGCTTCTGGGTTTGGGGCTTTTGGTGCTCTTTAGGAATGCTTCTTTTACTCTAGGATTGTAATAATTACTTCATGTTTTTTTCTAGTACTTTTATGATTTTTTAAGCATTTAACTCTTTGATGCAGCTAGAATTTAATTTGGTATAAGATGTTTGATAGGGACTCAGCATTATATAGCTATCCAGTTGTCCCAAGACTCTCCTGGAACTTCCCTTGAGTGATGCAAAATGCCACTTTTATCATATACTAGAGCTTTACATATATTTTAATTTATTCTTGGACTTTTTCTACTGATTTTCTTATTCCTTTATTGGTATCACTCTGTTAATTAGCAGAGCTTCATATTATCTTTTAACATCTAATGAGACTCATCTGCCATCATTATTCATTTATGAAATTTTTTCTCATTCTTCCTACAGATTTTTCATTAATTAATTTTATTAATTTAATACTTTTAATTTCATTAATTAATTTTAGAAAGACTTGATCATTTTATCATACTACTTAAAACCTTCACAGGCTCCTTCTTCCCCATGGTTGCTAGGTTGGCTACACAAGAGTTACCCAAGAGCTTTGAAAATGTATAGATTCTCAGGCTTTCTCCACAAATATTCTAATAGATTTTGACTAGCTACCTCCTAATTTCATTTATATACGAAACAAGATCGTTTGTAGTTTTAGTCTGTTGTTGGACTAGATCGTGTGCTCTGTGCTCTTATTACCATATTAGTCACAGTTTCCCAAAGCGATGCTTATGCCTCCATTATTTCCACCCCTTCACCTTCTCTCCTCTTTCCTTCTATGTACACACTGTTTTTCATATGCTAACTTCCAATGACTTACTAAGGCCCAGTTCAAGGGCTACTTCATTTTTAGGAGCTTTTCTTCTTGACTTTTAGGTGCAATCTAGTACTGTCATTTATACTAGTGTCTCCGTACATTGGTCACATGGTATTTGATTACATGTCCTCTAACTACTCTGTTCACTCCTTAAGGATGAGGCCATTATCCAATTCATCTCTGTGTTCCAGTGTCTGAAACAGGGCCAGGTACCTACTAAATGCTTAATAAGTGTTTGTTGAATTCACACTTGGTAAAGAAATTTTTTGAAAGGAAGGATTCTTAGGGTCCTAACTATAATTTCTTCAAAGGGGAAGGGTAAATTGTGAGACTGTTTGTATATATTTTTTGTTTACATGTTTCTGTTATTGTTATTTTGTTATTTTTATTTATAAAATGATAGATCTGTGGGTAGGTTGGGAGAAGTGATTAGCCTGTATTTCCTTTTTTATGAAAGAAGAACAAAATGAAGTTCAAATGGGAAGTATCTCTAGAAAGTTTAACATTTTCTTATTAAGCAGCTCATTGATTGGCATCTAAACTTGAGATATTTTATATAGTACTTTTAAAATGGGGATCTAACTTAACACAAAACATTAAATAGCAGGTCATGTCAGATGGGGTTTAAGGATCATGAGCACTAAACAAAGGCAGATTTTTTTCTTGTTTATTGGTTATAGTAAATACACAATTTATTATTTATTTATTTTTTTAACCTTTTAAAGGCTTTGGAACTGAAGAATCTGCCTGGTGAGTTCAACTCTGGGAATCAACCAAAGAACAGAGAAAAAAATAGATACCGAGATATTCTTCCATGTAAGCTAAAAATGGTTTTGATTATTTTCCTGTTTACATTTAGCAAAAGTGAAAAGGGCACTGTATGGCTTTTTGTATGAGACATTTTGGCCTGTGACCACGATGAAGAGTTCTGGCACATAGCACTGGGCGACCTGGGCAGATTCTAAGATATGTGCTGCATAGGAGAGAGTCAGTTCCTCTCTTTCTGGTACCTCCTTCAGCCACTGTCACAGGGTCCTTTACAGCAGTCCTTCAGCCTTGTTCTCATAGATTGCTGCTTCTCAGGGCATGAGCCTTCCAAAACAAAATCCAATAGTCTGAGTCATACACCACTTTTGGTACCCAAAGCCTTAACCACCTTCTCTGGCTATTTTGTTTAGACACACAAAAAAGCTATTTGCATCCTTCATCCTGGACAATAAAGCTATGAATCTCCTCTCCAACAGGAGGCTGCCTTTTGGTTGTCTCCACAGGGCCTTAACATTGCTTCCCAGTGTTGATGGGAGGGTAGTGGCACTTCTGTCCTCCCCACTTAGTTACTCTTAGGAGTTATCCATCTCAGGCCATTCAAAGAGCAGAATCAAAACACAACAATGCAATTTTAATCTTAGGCAGGAAATCTCATTCCATAACTCACATTCCTTTCAGAGTCAAGGTTTTTCAAAACTAAATTTACTATTTTACTTCCTCCAACTTAATCCTCTTCTTATATTTTACATCTTACTTAATCACCAAGTTCAAACCAGAAAACAGGGAGTCAGTTGATTGTAATACCTCCAGGGTCCTACCCCATCTCTCAGTTCCCACGGCTGCTGACTTAGTCTGAGCCCATTTTAACTCTCAGCTGGTTACGGTCTTCTTCACTGCCTCACTTTCTGGTCATTCACAAACGCTACTGAGATTTCCTTAAAATGCAAGTCAGAACATGTAGCTTTTCTTTTAAAGCTCTTTCTTGGCTCTTTGTTACTGTCATGGTACAGTTGTTTAACATGGCATATGAATTTCACCTGTTTGCTTCTCTAGCCTTAGCTCTCCCACAGAACTTCTTTTGCTATCTAGAATTAATAATTCTTTTTTTGTTCGTTGGTTGTTATGCCTCTTAAACTGCAGTTCTTGAAAGAACTACTCATCCCTTCTTTGCTGAGGCAGTTCCTGCTGTCTTACTTCAGCAGCTCCAACAGGCTTTTCTTATTTTCCTCAAAGGTAGGTTTGGTGTTTTTCCAGTAGTTTCTTAGCATCTTGTAACCACTCACCCCTTCTACCAAACAATATTTTAATTTATTTTCATTTTTGTTTCTCCTACTAGACTTGAGATAGTTATTATAAAAACCAGAGTGGAATGCAGTGACTGCTGTCATTAGATAAATAACTCATGTTTAGTGGGTTTATTAAAATTGAAAATAACTTTATGATTATAAAAAACAATAAATACATTTCCAACATGGTTAAAATAATCTATTCTGTTATCTTCTGTGGGGAGAGTGTGGAGAAGTACATTGATGAATACTTCTGAAATCAGAGTAATGAACCATGATTAAACATTTTAATAAATAATGCTAATAATTTGTTGCTTCTCCAAAATGTCAAAGGTCCAAATTTCATAATTTCTATTCCTGCATGTGCAGTTTGCCCTCAAGGAGACTAAAAGCAAACATGCCTTAATAATTAGCCTCTCAGGATTGTAAGACACTCATTTTACAATAGAGGGTACACATAATATTTTATCTGACTTGAAGTTTTTATTCTGGATATCAAAAGAGTTACAACTAAGAAATTCAAAGATAATAAAAAATAGAGTTAAACCATTAAAGTAAGAAAAGTTATGTGAAACTTTCTGCTTTTCATAAAAGAAAAGAAACTGTAATTCAACCATATTCTACCTAAAGGCCCATTGGTGTATCTACCTCATAACACAGTGTAATCTAATCTGAAACTCAGTCAACTTAAGTGGCCATCATAAAAAACTCTTTGGTTTTTTAAAATCACACATTTCTTGGCTTTATAGAAAAGGTTCCTGAAGATTCACATCAAGAAAGCTAGAGAAGTAATTTGTGTGTCGTCTTCAAATGCTGAGAACACTAAATGGATGAATTCACACACCTTTGAACACTACAAATATAGGCAGCCTTCACTTTGCATGGCCTCAATATGCTCAAATATCGGTTACTGTGTTTAACTAAATAACACCAGTCCCACAACAATACAATTCACATTTTAGTTACCACAATATATTCACTGCAAGTAATTGCCTAAAGCAATAAGCATCTTTGCTAGCACTTTAGTCCACAAGTCCCTATGTAAATAACAGATGTGCATCATGACCAGTGACTAATAAATGTTACTTCTTTCAACATATGTCAGTGATAGGTAACTGTGAGCCTGTTATTCAGTTCACACACAGCAAAGCATCTGATTGTGTTGTCTTCTTGTCTCTCAATGGTAAACCCCTATGACCTTTTATCAAAATGTATAATCGAGAGAGAGTTTTGGCTGAGAGACATGAAACTGCAGTAAAGAAACAAAAAGTGATAATGTTGGGAATGAAATTTGAATGGAGTTATAGAAGAACTAGCTGACCAGGGACATGCTGACACTGCTACTGCTCAAGAGACTCTAGAGTTGCAGCCTAAGGCACCTGTGGAAGGGGAACTCACCGACATGAATGACCAAAGTGGTTGTGAGGAAAAAGATAAAGGCAACCTAGGGGAGGCAATGATGGCAAAAACTTGACATTAAAGAAAGAAACTTTGGAGCTATTTCACAACAATATAAGTGCCAAGGATAAAAGGTAGAAATTGATCCAGACTTAGAAGTTAGCCTAGACATAGAAAAAATGCTCACTCTGTATTGTAAGTTATACAACAAAAAGAAGAGGCAGACACTGTTCAAACTACTCTTGGTAAGTTTTTTTTTTTTTTAAACAAATTAAATGCTTTAATTCCCAATATTTCTAATGTTTTAAATTACAATGTTCTAAATAAATGTTAGTCTTGCTATTTTTTGCTTCTCTATATATGTATAGCCAGCAATAAGTGAGTTTTTAATGATTTCACAAAAAAATTTAAGAGTCATGAAACAAGAATAGTATTTCCTATTGATTATTAAGATTCTTTTGCATGGTTTCAACTTGCATGGTCATATTTATGGCCCCGTACCATCATGCCAAGCAAGAATGGCCTTTATTTTGTAGTATAGGAATTTTTAGGTATAAAGACAATATCTTCCATTTCTTTACCATTTCATAACTTACAAAGCATTTTGAAGACTAATAAAAGAGCAAGTCACACAGGTTCTCCAACTCTTGGCCTAATACTTTTTCTGTTAGTTGTCTGCCTCTCAGGGATCTACTCAGAACTAATAAAGGTAATGAGTTAGGTTTCTGTTAGCTTCTCACTTTTCAGAGCATGTTTACGTATTTCTCATTGAGTGCTCTGTATGCTCATGTGAGAAGAACAGGGAAGATGATAATATCTAAATTTAATGCAAGACAATAAGGAAGGGATAATCTTTCAACAAATCGTCTGGATAGTTGCATATTCATATACCAAAAATGAACTTTGATTCTTACCTCAAAACTTATATAAAAATTAACTCAAAGTAGATTATAGACCTATCATTAGAGTTAAAAACATAAAACTTCTGAAAGAAACCCTAGGAGAAGATGTTACTGCCCTTGGGTTTGGCAAATTTTTCCTAAATAGGACACAAAACCCTCAAATTGTAAAAGAAAAAAAATAAATTGGACTTCATCAAATAAGAAAAAAATCCCTGCTCTTCAAAGCATATTATTATAAAACCAAAAAGGAAAGCAACAGGCTGGAAGAAAAATACATGCAAAACATTTATCTCACAAAAACTTATATTCATAATCTATAATTACTACAAATCAAGAAGAAGACAAAGAACCCAACACTAAATGAGCAAAAGATTTGAGCAGACACTTCTCAAGGAAGATATATGGATGGCAAATAAATGCATGAAATGATATTCACCATTATAAATTAGGAAAATGCAAATTAAAACCATAATGTGATACCATTTTATGCTCACTACAATGAAATGGAGTTTGTTTCTAATAAAGTTAAACATATACCTACCATATGATTCAGCAGTTCTATTCATATGTTTTACCTAAGAGAAAGTAAAGCATATGTCTGCATAAAGACTTATATATTAATGTTATCAGCTTTACTTATAATAGCCAAAAACTGGAAACAGTGCAAATGCCCATCAACAGGAGAGTTGGATAAACAAATTGTGGTATGTCTACATAATAGAATGCAACCAGGCAATAAAAAATGATTAACAATGCATTGAACAACATGAATGAATCTTAAAATAATTTTACTCAGTGAAATAAGCCAGTCAAAAGAGTATATACCGTATGTTATGAACCAAATTAAATTCTCCCAAAATTCATAGGTTGAAGTTCCAACCCTTCGTACCTCAGATGTGACCTAATTTGGAGATAGGACCTTTAAAGTGCTAATTAAGATAAAATGAGGCTCTTAGAGTGTGCCCAATCCAATCCATCAGGTGTCCTTATATAAGAAGCAATTGGGACACACAGGAGACATCAGGGATCTGAAGGCACAGAGAAAAGTCCACGTGAAGACACAGCAAGAAGGCAGCCATTGGCAGGCCAAGGAGAGAGACCTCAGGAAAAACCAAGCCTGCTGCCACCTTGATCTTTGTCTTAGTTTGTTTTGTGTTGCTATAAAGGAATAATTTATAAAGGAAAGGGATTTATTTAGCTCATAGTTCTGCAGACTGGAAGGTTCAAGAGTGGGCATCTGCTGAGGGCTACAGGCTGCTTCCACTCATGGTGGGAAGTGAAGTGAAGCCAGCATATGCAGAGATCACATGGTGAAAGAGGAAGCAGGAGAGAAATGCGGAGGTGCCCGGCTCTTGCAGAACGAATAGAATGAGAGCTCACGCATGCCATTAATCTATTAATGAGGGATCTGCCCTTGTGACCCAAATACATCCCGTTAGGCTTCACTTCCAACATTGGGAATCAAGTTTCAGCATGAGGTTTAGAAGGGCCAAACATCTAAATCATAGCATTTTGCCCCGGCCCTTTAAAACTTATGTTCTTACCACGTTGCAAAATACAATTATTCCTTCCCAATAGTCCCTAAAAGTCAACTTGTTTCGGCACCAACTTAAAAGTTCAAAGTCATATCTAAGACTCAGAGTAAGTTCTTTCCAGTTGTAAGCCTGTAAAATCAAAAAAGAGGATATTTACCTCCAAGGTAAAATGGTGGTACAGGCATTGGGTAAACACTTCCATTCCAAAAAGGAAAAATTGGTCAAAAGAAAGGGATAATAGTCCCCATGCAAGTCCAAAACCCAGCAGGGCACACATTAAATCTTAAAGCTCCAAAATAATCTCCTTTGACTCTATGCCCTGCATATTGGTCACAGTGGTGTGTGGGTGGGCTCCCAAGGCCTTGGGTAGCCCTTCCCCCATAGCTTTGTGGGGCACAGACCACTGGCTGCTTCCATGGGTTGTAATAATGCTGCAGCTTTTTCAGGCTGATGTGGAATGCTGTTAATAGCTCTACTGTGGTGGGGTTCCAGCACCTTTGTGGCTCCACTAAGAGTTGCCCTGGTGTGGACTCTAAGGAAACTCTAGCCCAACATTTCCACTAAAGACTGCCTTAGTAGGAGCTCTCTGTGGTGGCTCCACCCCCGCAATAGGCATCTGCCTGCACTCCCAGACTTTTTAATATATTCTCTGAAATTTAGGTTAAAGCTGCCAAGCCTCCATGTCCCTTGCATTCTGGATGCCTG
Source organism: Theropithecus gelada (assembly GCF_003255815.1). NCBI lineage: Eukaryota > Metazoa > Chordata > Mammalia > Primates > Cercopithecidae > Theropithecus > Theropithecus gelada. Next base: position 45,783,274 of record NC_037677.1, read on the forward strand.
CAGACTTAACACCACATGAATGTCACCAAGGCTTACCACTTAGCCCCTCAGGAGCAGTGGCCCAAATCCTACCTGGGGCCATTTGACCCATTGCTGGAGCCAGAGCAGCCAGGATGTGGGGAGCAGCATCCTGAGGTGGCCACGGACAGTGGTGCTCCAGGTCTGTCCCCAAAAGGCATTCTGTCCTTCTAGACCTTGGGGCCTATTAGGGAAGGGGTGGCCCTAGACATTTCTGAAGTGCTTTTGGGCACTTTTTCCAGACTCTTCCTCATATTTTTGTCTTTTTCTGAGCCTTCCACACACTTCCAACCTCTGCTCACGGCCCAGTTCCAAAACTGCTTCCACATTTTCAGACATCTTTATAGCAACACCCCAATTCTCAGTACCAATTCTCTCTTAGTCCATTTTGTATTGCTATAAAGGAGTACCTGAGGCTGGTTAATTTATAAAGAAAAGAGGTTTATTCAGCTCCCGGTTCTGCTGGCTGGAAGGTTCAAGATTGGGCCTGTAGTGAGGGCCTCAGGCTGCTTCCACTCTTGGTAGAAGGTGAAGTGGAATCAGCATGTGCAGAAATTACATGGTGAAAGAGGATGCAAGAGGGAGAGAGAGAGGTGCCCCGTCCTTTTTAATAATTAGTTTTTGCAGCAGTGAATAGAGTGAGAACTCAGTCAACCCCGAGGAAGGGCATTAACCTATTCACGAGTGATTTGTCTCCATGTCTCAAAACCTCCCATTAGGCCCCACTTCCAATGTTGGTGATCAGTTTTCAATATTAGGTTTGGAGAGGACAAACATCCAAACCCTAACAATTGCTGCACTTCCAGCCTCCAGAATGTGAAAATAAATTTCCACCCTAGAAAACTAATATACTGTATGCTTCCACATATATAAAATTTTAGAAATTTTAAACTAATTTGTATTGACAGAGTATATCAGTGGTTCCACATATATAAAATGTTAGAAAATTTAAACTAATTTGTATTGACAGAGCATATCAGTGGTTGCCTTGGGGCTAGATGAGAGCAAGAAGGATAGATTATAAAGAGGCATGAGGATAGTTTTGCACTGATGGAGATGTTTAATTATCTTTATTGTTATGGTGGTCTCATGGGTGCACATGTATGACAGTTATACCTCCATAAACTGTTAAAAAGGTGGTTTGTGAGTGCAAAAGGTATATTACACTTGTAAAAAATTTTCATACGATTCACCATTATAATGTAGATAGATGGGAAAACAAGCTCTTTAAGGCAGAGATTTAACAAGCTTCTTTCTGTACTTCTTGAGGTTGCTGTATGTTTGCTTCTATTACTACCACCTACTAATAGTAATAGTAGTAGTAGTAACACTAATATGTTTATTACTATTGCTTATTACTAATTTAAGTCTGTTATAGGTAGTAATATTTAATTCCCACAACAACCTACCTCTGAGGTGTCAGTATGTTAGTGTCCTTGTTTTACAAAACGGCTAAAAGAGATTAAGTAATTTTCTCACAGTCACACTGCAAATAGAGAGAGATCTGGGATTCAAACCCAGGCTTAACCACCACTGTATTTATTGTACATTGCTTTGTTTTCTATTTCAAGAAACTTTTTTTTTTTTTCGTTTTGAGATGGAGTCTTGTTGTCTCCCAGGTTGGAGTGCAATGGCACAATCTCAGCTCACCACAACCTCTGCCTCCTGGGTTCAAGCGATTTTCCTGCCTCAGCCTCCCAAGTAGTTGGAATTACAGGCATGTGCCACCACACCTGGGTAATTTTGTATTTTTAGTAGAGATGGGTTTTCTCCATGTTGGTCAGGCTGGTCTCGAACTCCCAACCTCAGGTGATCTGCCCACCTCGGCCTCCCAAAGTACTGGGATTACAGGCATGAGCCACCGCGCCCAGCTGTTTTGTTTCTTTAAGAATCAGTCTACTTGGAGTTCAGTATCACAATCATAGCTCACTGAAACCTCAAACTCCTGAGCTCAAGCAATCCTCCCACCTCAGCTTCCCAAGTAGCTGGGACTATGGGGATGGGGATGTGCCACCACACCCAGCTAATTTTTTATTCATTTATTTTTTTTAGAAACAGGGACTCACTCTTTTGCTTAGGCTGGTCTCAAACTCTTGGCTTCAAGTGATCCTTCTGCCTCAGCCTCCCAAGTAGCTGGAATGCCTGGCTCTCGTCATTCTTCTTATAGATATGAAACTTTATTTTGTAGTATTTGTTGCTATTACTTCATTTTCTTTCTCTTTTCCCTTAATTTTAAATCACTATTCTGATCTATTAGCTGTTTGATTGGAGATGGGTATAAGTAGTTGATGTAGTCTCAAACTCTACCTTTATCTTTCTTTCTTTCTTTTTTTTTTTTGTATCCTGATAAATGAATATTTTTATTGGTTTTAGGAATCTTGGATTTTAGTTCTTTTTTCTCTCATTTTTTTTCCCCCGAGTGTTACTTTACTGTCCTCTCCCTTCCAGTGTTTTAGATGAGAACTGTAATGGTTATATGACTCCTTTTCTTCATGAGAAATATGTTCCTTTTTTTCAAAATCTTTAACTATCTTCCTGGAATTAAATAATGTTACCAGGTGTGCTTCATTTCCATCAGTGTTACCTAGACAAATAAACCCTTTAATTGATCTTCCTTTAGCTGTAATACATTTCATCAGTTAATAATTGCTCCTATTGCCTTCTTTTTTTTTTTTTTTTTTTTTTTTGGCTTCTATGAATCATGGGGTTGTCTCTCGGTTCTATCTTGTAAAACTTTTTCTCTTGTTACTTCTTCTACCTCTGTAGTTTTGCATGTACTTTCTCTATCTCTCTGATTTTTATTCTTATTTTCTTCTTTCACTTGGTCTTATAGGAAACTAATTTAAGTTTTTAAAAAAACTTTCCTCCTTCAAATCATCTACTAAAATTTTTAGCTTATTTGATGGTTAATTTCATGTGTCAACTAGGCTAGGCTATGATACTCAGCTATTTGGTCAAATATTAGTCTAGATGTTGGTGTGAAGGTATTTTTTAAAGATGTAATTAACATTTAGATTAGCAGACTTTGAGTAAAGCTGATTAACCTCCATTATGAGAGTGGGCCCCAGTCAGTCAGTTGAAGTCATTAAGAAAAAAAGGCTCATATTTCCAGAGGAAGAAGGAATTCTACCTCCAGACTGCCTTTGGACTCAAGACTACAACGTCAACTTTTCTCTGGGTTTCTAACCTGTTGGCCTGCCCTGCAGATATTGACTTGCCAGTCTCCACAATCATGAGTCAGTTCTTTAAATCTTTCTCACTGTATATATACAGTCTATTGATTCTATTTATCTAGAGAATCTAGAGTAATAGAATTTGGTACTGAGAGCAATTCTAGAGGAACAGAGTTTTAAGGATGAATTTTATGAATTACTTCCTTAATCTGATAAGATGTAAAAGCATAAATGACATTTCAATAGTGAACAGAGTATTAATAATTCATAGTGTAATGTAACAGTAGAGATATGCAAAGTATTGCCATTAGGTAATCCTATTCAGATACTTAGAAGAAGCAAGGTTCTGGGTGTCTGTATTTGATACCTTAGAACATTTTTGAGTTCTCATGAGAACAATGAGATTGGCTAGTTACTCCTGATGTAGAGAAGGAAAGGATGATCTTAGGGATTAATTTTCCCAGCTCAAGTGCCACATAAATAACGCAAAAGTTTCTCTTTCTGCCCTGAAAGAAACTCTTATATTCCAACAAAACTGAGATTGTAGAAAACCAAACCCAAAATCTCATCCTGAAAATGACTGAATTACAGTGCAAATTGAATCCCCACCCTTTTAGGGTGTCTGCTGTTAAAATGAGGGCATTGACTGAGAAGGAATGGGATCTTGAAAATTGGAGTGGAGATGTATGTGAAGAGCCTTATAAAGCTGGGTGTATTGAACCCCTTGACTCTGATGAGTCTTCCTTGCCAGTAAAAGCAGCCAGGCCACCCCCATCTGAGGAGATTAATGCTACTTTACCTGAGGAAACATTTATTACCTCCCTGAGTTTGTTGCCTTGCAAGACATTGCTGATTCTTCTCAAGACTCACAGCCACCATCCTTCATTGCTTCTAGTCTCAGCAGGCCCTTAAAGGTAAGGTACGAAGTGTGGCCCATGGGGAAGTATGTTACACTACAAAAGAGCTATATGATTTTTCCAATTTATACTGACAGAAATCTGGGAAATATTTGTGGGGAAAGATTTTAAGGGTGTGGGACAATGGTGAAAGGAACTTAGTGTTTGATCAGGCTGAATTTATTGAAATGGGACCACTAAGAAGAGATTCTGGACTTAATATGTGGCTTGGGGAGTTAGAAAGAGCTCTTACAGTTTATTTGGTTAGTTGTATTTAGTGGACCAAAAGGTATCCCAGTCTAAATGAAGATAAAATGCCAGAACTGCCTTGATATATACTATATACTGTGAAGGAAGGGATCCAAAGGATTAGGGAGATTGGAACATTAGATTGGGTTTATCATTTAAGACCTGCCCACCCACCCCAGGAGGTCTAGAGGATGTACTTTTCTCATAACTGTGATAAGTATATTTGTGAGGCGAGTCCCAGCATCCTTGAAGAATACTATGATTGTTCTTCTCTGTAGCTCAGATATTGCAGTGGAAATTGCTGCCACTGAATTGGGAAACCTGAATGCAGTGGGTATAATTGAATCCCAGAGAAATAAGGGCCAGGTAGTGGCACTTGATAGCCAAAGGTAAGGTGAATGTGGTATGGTAATAGACAGCAGAGTCAAAGCAGCAATCAGAACAGTCTGACCTGCAGAGACCTATAGTGTTGATTAGTTGATCATGGTGTTCCTAGAAGTGAACTAGATGGGACGTCTACTAAATTCTTCCTTGATATGTGTAAGCATAAGAGTTCTAGGTCAAGTGAGCAAAAATCTAACCTGAACCATAGGAACAGAGAATCACAACCAGTCAATAACATCCCAGACTTCAGCCAGTTTACACACGCAGAACACCTTGAATGAATGGGAGGACCCTGGCACACTGCCAAGAATGTATACTGTTAATCTTTCAGCCTTCCCCAAAGGGACCTGTAGCCTTTTGCCAGGGCAACTACACATTTGGAAAAAAGAAAATAATCAAACCTTTCAGAAACTACTGGACACTGGCTCTGAATTGACACCAATTCCAGGAGACCCGAAACACCACTGTGGTCTACAAATCAAAGCAGGGGCTTATGGAGGTCAGGTATTCAATGGAACTTTAGTTCAAGTTCATTTCACAGTGGACTCAGTAGGTCCCTAAACCCATCTTGTGATTATTTTCCAAGCCCTGGAATGAATAATTGGCATAAACATACTCAGTAACTGGTAGAATCCTCACATTGCTTCTCTGACCTGTGGAGTGAGGAATATTATGGCAGGAAAGGGCAAATGGAAGCCACTAGAACTGATTCTGCTTAGGAAAATAGTAAAAAAGCAAAAGCAATACTACATTCCTGAAGAGATTACTGATATTAATGCCTCTATCAAGGACTTTAAGGATGAAGTGATGTTGATATCTATCACATCCCATTCAACTCACCTATTTGACCTATACAGAAAAAAGATGGAATTTGGAGAATGACAGTGGATTATTGTAAGCTTCCTCAGATGGTGACTCCAGTTGCAGCTGCTATACCAGATATAGTTTCATTGCCTTAGAAAACAACACATCCCTTCATACCTTCTATGTAGCTAGTAGCTATTGATCTGGGAAATGCTTTGTTTTCTCTATACCTATTAATCAAGAACACCAAAAATAGTTTACTTTCAGCCTGGCAGGGCCAGTAATACACCCTCACTGTCCTGCCTCAGGGGTGAATTAACTCTTCAGCCCTATGTTGTAATTTAGTTCTCAGGGATCTCAATCACCTTTCTATTCCACAGGATATTACAGAGGTTTATTACATTGATGACATTGTGCTGATTGGACCTAGTGAACAAGAAGTAGCAAATGCTTTAGTCTTATTGTCTGTCGGAGGGTAGGAGATATATACAACAAAAATTCAGTGGCCTTCTACTTCAGTGAAATTTCTAGGGCTCCAGTGGTGTGGGACATGTTGAGATAATCATAAGGTGAAGGATAAATTGTATCTGGCTCTTCTTACAACCAAAAAAGAGGCACAATGGCTAGTGAACCTGGGTGTTTTGGAGGAAACATTCCTTATTGGATTTGCTACTCTGGTCCATTTACTAAGTGATATGAAAAGCTACTAGTTTTGAGTGGGACCCAAAACAAGAGAAGGCTCTGAAACACGTTCAGTCTGCCATGTAAGCCTCTCTGCCACGTGGGCCGTATGATCTAGCAGATCCAGTGGTGCTTGAAGTGTTCATGGCAGATAAGGGTGCTATTTGGACCTTTGGCAGACCCCTTTAGATGAGTCACAGTGCAGGCACATAGGATTTTAGAGTAAATTCTTGCCACCCTCTGTGGACTCTCTTTTTGAGAAACAGTTTTTGACCTGCTACTGGGCCTTGGTAGAGACTGCTTCATAGACTACTAAGTAGAGAATGTTTAACCATGGGCCACCAAGCCATAAAGTTGGGCATACACAACAGCACTCCACCATCAGATGAAAGTGGTAGATACAAGATTGGGCTTGAGCAGATCCTGAAGGCACAAATAAGTTACACGAGGAAGCTGCCCAAATGCTCACTGTTCCCACCCCTGCTACATTACCTATCATCAGCCTGCACCTATTGCCTCATGAGAAGTTCCCTATGATCCGCTGACAGAAGAAGAGAAGACTTGGACATGGTCTACAGAAGGTTCTGCATGATATAAAGGTACCACCCAGAAGACAGCTAGAGCACTACAGCCCCTTTTTTGAGACATCTCTGAAGGACAGTGGTTAAGAGAAGTACTCCCAGTGGGGAGAATATTGGGTAGTGCACTCGGTGGTTTGTTTTTTTTTTTTGCCTGGAGAAATGGCCAGAGGTATAAATCTATACTGATTCATGGGCTATGTTTAACGACTTAGCCAGATGGTCAGGGACTTTGAAGGAACATGATTGGAAAAATTGGTGACAGTAAGGTCTGGGGAAGAGGCATGTGAATAGACCTTGCTAGATAGGCACAAACACAAAGATATTTGTATCCCATGTGAATGCTCACCAAAGGTTGATCTCAGCAGAGGAAGACTTTAATAATCAAGTGAATAGAATGACATGCTCTATGAATATCAGCTAGACTATTCCCCCAGCCACCCCTGTCATTGTGTCATTGCCCATAGGTCTCATGAACAAAGTGGCCTTAGTGGCAGGGATGGAGGTTATGTATGAGCTCAGCAACATGGACTTCTACTCACCAAGGCTGACCTGGCTACAGCTACTACTGAGTGTCCAATCTGCCAGCAACAGAGACCAACACTGAGTACCTGATGGGCACTATTCCATGGGATGATCAGCCAGCTAGCTGATGGCAGGTTGATTACATTGGGACCACTTCCATCATGGAAGGAGCAGTGCTTTTTTCTTACTAGAATACACAGTAACTCTGGGTATGGATTTGCCTTCCCTGCACACAGTGCTCCTGCCAATTTACCATCTGTGGACCTACAGAATGCCTTATCCACCATCATGGTATTCCATACAGCATTGCTGTAATCAAGGAACTCACTTTGTGGCAAATACCTTGTGGCAATGGCCTCACTGCCACTGTGTTACCATATTCCTTATCCTCTCAAAGCAGCTGGCTTGATAGAATGGATAAATGGCCTTTGGAAGACTCAATTACAGTGAAAGCTAGGTGACAGTACCTTGCAGGGCTGGGGTAATGTTCTCCAGGAGGTTATATATGCCCCAGATCAGCATCCAATATATGATGCTGTTTCTACCATAGCCAGGATTCAAGAATCAAGGGGTTGAAATGGGAGTGGCACCAGTCGCCATTATCCCTAGTCATCCATTAGCATAATTTTTCCTTCCTGTTCATGTGGCCTTATGCTCTGCTGGTCTAGGGGTCTTAGTGGCTCTCTTCATTAATGTTGTCTGACACTTAGGCCTTTCTGTCTGCAAACTTGGGTCTTCCTTGATGGACAACAGAGTTTGGAATTATTTTTGCACCAGAGTCTAGATTTACCTAGTCTGTGGAGTCTAGAAGATTGCTGCATAATATGGAACAAGTTGCTTTGTACAGATTCTTTATTTTAAAAGTATGAATAGAATAGCACCTCCCTCAAAGATTTGTTTTGGAGTTGACAAGGTGATACATGTAATGTAGCATGCTGCTTGAACCTGGTATGCATGTTTCACTGTGTTCTATTAGTACTCTTGCTTCTGTTTAGGGAGCTTTCCTATGATCACTTGAATTATTTCCTTTCTGTAATGAATTCCACAGCTTGCTTCTGAAATTCCTTTTTTATATTCCCCTTGTATGCGCTATGTCTTTTAGCACTTTAATCATTATTGTAGGTTTTTAAAATTTTTTTTTCTGAGTTCTGGGAAAATTTTTTAAGCTGGTTTTTAAACATGAATTTGTTTTTCTGTTCAATTCCTGCTTTAGGAGTTTGAGTTGAATGATTGTGACTTTTATATGAAATCAAGCTTTTATTAGTTTAGATTATTTAATTTTCACATATTTAATCTCATTTCAAAATTTAAAACATGCTTTTTTTACTATGAAGTAACTCATACTGTTTATATACTGTAATAACTGCTGCTAACATTGTGATGAACACTTGCCAGGCTTATGATTATATGACATATATCATCATATATGTACATAGATATGATGAAAGATCTCCCTACAGAGCCATTGTTACTGCCTTTATAATTTAGTAATATAACATATTTGTTAGTAAACATAGATATATAGTATTGTTTTAAACAATTAATGCTCTCTTGAATTTTATTTAATATACAAATAGGAGTTTTTAAGGTGTTATCACCTTTTATAGAAAGGAGAACATTTGTTGTGATTTTTTAGAATGTGCTCCCTTTTTGAAATACTGGGTACCTTTATATATCTAGCAATTTTTGTTTTTAAACGGAGTCTCACTTATTCTGTCACCCAGGCTGGAGTACAGTGGAGCGGTCTCGGCTCACTGCAGCCTCCGCCTCCCTGGTTCAAGCGATTCTCCTGCCTCAGCCGCGTGAGTAGCTGGGATTATAGGTGTGAGCCACCACGCCTGGCTGTTTTTTCTGCTTGTTCATATTTACAAGGGAAAGTTTCTGTGTACTATGTTAAAATTTGAGAAGAGTTCTGCCAGATATTATGTAAATGCCTGTTTAGGTCTTGTCAGCATATTTACTAGATAAATGGTCCGTGTGATTCTGAGTAGTGAGGACAGGTTATTGGTGAGAGAGCTGCATGGCAGAGAAGGGCCTCCTTTTCTGTGTGTGTTTGTGCTCTTCATGTGGGGACTGGTGGTGGAACCAGAGCTTCAGATGTCTGTGTCAGGTGAAGAAGGAACTCCTGGAGCAGTGAAGCTAAGTAGGCCAAATAGCTGGTTTTTCCCTCTCGTATTTGTTATAACAGTCCATGTTAGATGAGTCCCATATTACTTGGAGCAAATCCCCTTGGTAGCATCCTTTTGCCACAATATCTTTGCTTTGAATAACATGTCCCATCACCAGCTGAAGGCTGAGAATGGACATAAAATATGGCTGTCTAGTTTGGAGGACACTGGTGGAATTCCATTAATCCTAGGATTTGTCTGCAGTCAACTATTAGATTTTTTTTTCCCCTGGCCCCTGCTGCTCTCGGTTTGCAGGTTTCACAGATTTGCAGGAGAATATCATTCATTTACTCCCACAGAGAGTTTCTTTTCTGTTGTGTTCAGTTGCAAACTAGAGGATACTTCCCTTGACTTAATCTTGCCTATGCCAGTTCTAGCAGAAATTTCCAAAAGTACCTGGATGGTAATGATACCATTCTGTGTTTATTAAAAACTGATCTGAAAAATAAACATCTCATAATTGTATATTTTTTAGGTCATGCCAATAGTTTTCAGGGAGGAAAGAATTTAAACTCATGGACTCAACCCTTTTGAAAAAAAACCTCCTAGGCCATCTTCTTTATTGGTCAGAGAGATATACGGATTTATGTGTGTGAAATCCTTTCGTGAAGTCTGGGTGTGATGTATCTCCCACCTTTATCTACCAGATGTTTCTGTTTCTGTAATAGATGATTCAACACGCGTTCCTCTTGGAAAAAGCAAGGACTACATCAATGCTAGTTATATTAGGATAGTCAATTGTGGACAAGAGTATTTTTATATCGCTACTCAAGGACCACTGCTGAGCACCATAGATGACTTTTGGCAAATGGTGTTGGAAAATAATTCTAATGTTATTGCCATGATAACCAGAGAGATAGAAGGTGGAGTTATCAAATGCTACCCTTACTGGCCCATTTCTCTGAAGAAGCCATTGGAATTGAAACACTTCCGTGTATTCCTGGAGAACTACCAGATACTTCAATATTTCATCATTCGAATGTTTCAAGTTGTGGAGAAGTCTGTAAGTTTTTAAACATCAGTATTAGATATATGTTTCACCACATAAGCAAATGTCTTAGAACTAGAAGTTAGGAGTAGGATGGAAAATAGACCGACGATACTTCTTAAAGTAACTTTTTACTTGTCCCTGGTACCAGAAGCCACCACCACTTCTCCTCCTCCTTAACCAGATTCTGTAGAGAAGAACAAATTGGAAAAGAGAGGTGGGGTAGGGAGAGTGTCTGTTGAAGTTGTCTGATTCTGGGTTATACCTGCTTCTGCCAAGTGTGGCAGATATGTGTTGAGTCCTTAAGGTATGCTAATCACTGGGCCAGGCACTATCAGTACTTACCGAGTAGTGGAGAGGTTGGTACACTCACTGATAGATACCTAACTTACCGTGTTCAGTGATAATGTTGAGATATGTCTTGGCCACTTTGGGGCTCAGAAGGTAAATACTTAGCTTTATTGGAGCTTGGGGTAAGGTTTACTGGAGGAGGTAGCATTTGTTTTGAGAATTATCCAAATGAGAAAGATGGAGGGAGAAAGTAGATGATCAAAATATAAAATAATACAAGGTGTGTATAGAGACAAATGTAAGTAGTTAAGTGTTTCTGAAATGTAAAAGTTCAGTGCCAGGGAGTAATAAAAGATGAGATGAGGTTATCAAAAGTAAGCAGGGGTCAGCTAGAATGTGAAATGTCTTAAATTTCAGCTAAGTAGCATGAACTTTATTATGAAGATAATTGGGAGACATTGAAGAATTTTAGTAAGTGACATGATCAACTACGGCTGTTGGCATGGGGCTGGAAAGCACAGACGCAAGTGTTTTGCAGATAAAATTGGGAGACTTATAAGTGACTTATGACTTATGATTTATAAGTGACAGAGGAGGGGTTGAAAATATATTCAATACAGTAACCACATGCGGATATTTGTTTAAATTTAAGTTGTTTAAATTTAAGTTATTTTAATTTATGTAAAATAACAAATTGAGTTCCTCACCTGCAGTAGCCACGTTTCTAGGGCTTATTAGTCACATGTTGATAGTGGCTACTATATATTGCCATATTTAAGACATTTGCTTCAGTATAGAAAGTTCTGTTGAGAAGCACTGGTCTAGAATAATTCATGTATTTCTTGGTCTAATAGACTTAGAAAACAGAAAAGGAATGGTTTATAGCAGAAAGCAATGAGTTAGATTGCTCTAGTGGATTCAGTTGGCAGGTAGGTGATACATGTGTTAACAGGAGTGAAGGGAATGGGAGTTGAACAGGAAACTTGTAGAGAGTGGTGAGTTTTGGAGTCATCACCAAAGAAGTTGATTGGAGCACAATCACCAGGAAAAGGGTTGCTGAGTGATGCTGAGGTTTGACCCATAAATTTGTAATAGCAACAAAATATGTGATTATGTGTTTTGTTTTGTTTGGTTTCCAGCAGTATAACATTGAGATTCCTGAGTACGGGTTATGGGACTGACCCAGAGAGAGAGATTAATTTTAAGGAATTGGTTCAAGTGATTGTGGAGGGTTGGCAAATCTGCGGGGTGGGAAAGTAGGCTGAAGACCCAGGGAAGAATTGCAGTTTGAGTACAAAAGCAATCTGCTAGTAGAATTCCTTCTTGCTCATGGGAGATCAGTTTTTGTTCTGTTAAGGCCTTCAGCTGATTAGATGAAGCCAACCCATTTTATGGAGAATAACCTGCTTTGCTCAAATTCTACCAATTTAAATGTTAATCTCACCTAAAAAATACTTTCACAGAGACACAAAATAATATTTGGCCTAGCATCTGGGTACCAGGGCTCAGCCAAGTTGACACATAAAATTAACTATCACAAATTTCAGTAGACACTGTGGATTAGAATAGAGCTCTGAACACTAGCATCTTTATTCAGGAAGCTTAGGAAAAAGAGGTGCATTCAGAAGAAGCAGAGGAGAAGTGAGAAACTCATTTTGAGTTCTTCCATTAGGGTCCCATGTGTGGTAAAATAAGGGCCCCACACTGGGGAAAGGGTCATGATCTCTTTGAATGAGATATAGGTAAATTCAAAGTGCTTTATCTGACAATACTGGGAAGAGTTTCATGAGTCCACTTCAAGGGGGCTCAGCACAATAGTGGGACCCACAGTCTACTCTCATGGTCATTGACTACCCTGTCTTCATCGCTGGAAGAGATTGGCGCCTCTCTTGTCAGACACCTATGTGTCTTAATTCAATTTCATATGTCATTTCTAAACTAAAATACATTGCCTTTTGGTCTTATTCCTAACATGACAGTCCATCTCTCACTCTAAGCATTTTGAAATCTTGGTTTTCCTGCAGCCTCACGGTACAGAAGAATGATGCTAGATTAGAATTCAAGACACCTACATTACAGTTCCAGCTCTAAATGTGTGAACCTTCTAACCTAGCATACATCTCTCGTCCCCCTCATCCTTACATTTTCATCTGTAAAATGGAGATAAAATGGTGCCTACCTCACATGATTGATGTGGAGATTGAAGGAGAGAATTCATGTGAAGCCCCTAGCATAGTACCTGCCACATAGCAAGTGCTTAACTTTTGTTACCTGTTAGTACTGGTATTTTTATTGTTGTTACTGTGCTCTCCTTTGTAAAATGGAGAAAACCTCTATTCCTAGCAACTTCCAGAATTCTTATAAACATCAAAAAGAGGTTTGAGTATTTTTTGAAAGTTCTGTATAATACCAAGGTAATACCATGTAGCCATTATTATTATCATTTAAATATTAGAAGTTGGCGTGAGGTCTCTCTAATATAAGAAATCAATAAATATCTTTCTCGCTCTGTTTCTTTCTCTAACAGACAGGAACTAGTCACTCTGTAAAACAGTTGCAGTTCACCAAGTGGCCAGACCATGGCACTCCTGCCTCAGCAGATAGCTTCATAAAATATGTTCGTTATGCAAGGAAGAGCCACCTTACGGGACCCATGGTTGTTCACTGCAGTGCTGGCATAGGCCGGACAGGGGTGTTCCTATGTGTGGATGTCGTGTTCTGTGCCATCGTAAAGAACTGTTCAGTAAGTGTGTGAATCAAGCAGATACCCTGATGCTGTTGTAAACACACTACGTTTAACAGCCTGATCATTTGGGAGACTAATATTTGGTCTTCAAAAGCAACTTAGTAAATCAAAAGCGCATGAGCTTTCGATACCTGATTCTCACTGAACTTGCTGCAGGTTCCTGGGGGTGTTTGTGAAAATTAAAGTATGTAATGTAAATAATGGCTTAGGACAGTGTCTGGAACATAATAGATATACAGAAAATGTGAGCTCCATTTCCTTTTCCTTCCCTGTATCTTACACAGGGTGTTTAGACTTACTAGAGAATGTTGATGGAGTGTGCCTGTTTTTAATGAATATAAGTGATAAGCACATAAGAATGTGAGAAAAAATGTAGACTTCCGAGTGAATGAGGGGTCCCTGTTCGACTGCCTGTTTTGCCACATAGTTTAGATTTTGGTGACTTTGGGTAAATTGCTCAACCTCTCTCAAACCTAGTTTTCTCATTTGCAAAATGAACATAATATAATTGAGTTTGAGTCAATAATTCACAATCCTTTACTTTTCTTTTTTAATTTGGAACCAGCTAAGAGATAGACACAGGAACCAGACATGTGATGATTACAATATTTCCTTTATTATTATTTTTATTCTCAAGTTTTATTTGTTAAAATAGATTCCATCTGTGTTGTTTTTCCTTTTATTTTTAGTTGACATGTAATAATTATACATATTTGTGGGGTAGAGAGAGTGATATTTAGGTATCTGTATACAATGTGTAGTGATCAGATCAAGGTAGTTAACGTATCCATCACCTCAAACATTTATCATTTCTTTGTGTTGTGAACATCAAAAATCTTCTCTCCTAACTTTTTGAATATATACAATAAATTACAGTCAACCATATTTGCCCTACAGTGATGCAGAACACCAGAGCTCATTCCTCCTATCTAGCTGTAATTTTGTATTTGTTAGCCAACCTTACCTTATCATCTTTAATACCCACAGTTCTACTCGCGACTTCCATGAGCTCGATTTTTTAGCTCTCATGTATAAATGAGAACATACAGTATTTATCTTTCTGTGCCTGCCTTGTTTTGCTTAATACAATGTTCTCCAGACTTACCCATGTTGCTGCAAATGACAGGATGTCACTCTTTTTTATGGCTGCATGGTGTTCCCTTTTCCAATCCATTAGCATAGGATTTTCACCAGTGTTTCATAGTTTTCCTCATAGAGGTCTTTTACTTTTTTTGGTTAAATTTATCCTAGGGTTTTTTTTTTATAGCTATTGTAAATAAGATCACCTTCTTTATTTTCTCTCAGCTAGTTCGTTATTGGCATCTAGAAATATCACTGATTTTTGTATGTCGACTTTGTATCCTGCAACTTTACTGAATTAGTTTATTAGTTCTAAGTGTTTTGGTAGAGTCATTAGTTTTGGGGGATATGTATGTGTATATATGTGTGTGTGTATATATATATATATATATATATATATGAATATGTGAATATATAGTCATGTCACATGCAAAGAGGGACAATTTAATTTACTTTTTCCAATTTGGATGCCCCTTCTTTCTTTCTCTTGACTAATTGCAATGGCTAGGATATCCAACATTATGCTGAATAAGAATGGTAAAACTGGGCATTCTTGACTTGTTTTCCAGTTCTTAGAAGAAAGGCTTTGAGCTTTTCCCCATTCAGTATGATGTTAGCTGTGTGTTTGTCATATATGGTCTTTATTGTGTTTAGATATGTTCCTTCTATGCCTCATTTGTTGAGATTTTTTTTTTTTAATCATGAAAGCATGTTGAATTTTATGAAATGTTTCTTCTACATCTATTAAGATTCTCGTATGGTTTTTGTCATTCATTCTGTTGATGTGATGTATCACATTTATTGATTTGCATATGTCAAATTATACTTGCATTCTGGGGATAAATCCCACTTGATCATAGTGCATTATCTTTTTGATGTGCTGTTACATTTGTGTTGCTAGTATTTTGTTGAAGATTTTTTTTTTGCATCTATCTTCATCAGGGATATTGGCTTGAACTTTTTTTTCATTGTGTCTCCGCCAGATTTTGGTATCAAGATGATAATGGCTTCATAGAATCAGTTAGGGAGGAGTCCCTCCTCCTTGAATTTTTTGGAATCATTTCAGTAGGATTGGTACCAGTTCTTCTTTGTACATGTGGTAGAATTTAGCTATGAATCCATCTGGTCCAGGACTTTTTTTGGTTGGTAGGATTTTTATTACTGATTCACTTTTGGAATTCATTATTGGTCTGTTCAGGTTTTCAATTTCTTCCTGGTTCAATCTTGGGAGGATGTGTGTTTTCAGGAATTTACTCATTTCCTCTAGACTTTCTAATTTTTGTGTGCAGAGATATTTATAATGATCTCTGAGAATCTTTTATATTTCTATGGGATTAGTTGTAATGTCATCTTTGTCATTTCTGATTGTGCTTAGATTTTCTCTTTTTTTGTTGTTTAGCTAGCAGTCTATCAATTTTGTTTATTCTTTCAAAAAACAGACCAGGCATGGTGGCTCATGCCTGTGATCCCAGCACTTTGGGAGACTGAGGCAGATGGATCACCTGAGGTCAGGAGTTCGAGACCAGTCTGACCAATATGGCAAAACCCTGTCTCTACTAAAAATACAAAAATTAGCCAGGTGTGGTGGTGTGCACCTGCAGTCCCAGCTACTTGGGAAGCTGAGACAGGAGAATTGCTTGAACCCAAGAGGTAGAGGTTGCAGTGAGCCGAGATTGTGCCACTGCACTCCAGCCTGGGAGACAGAGCGAGACTCCGTCTCAAAAAAAAAAAAAAAAAATTGTTTTGTTGATCTTTTGTATGCATTTTTGCATCTTAATTTCATTCAGCTCTCCTCTGATTTTGATTATTTGTTTTCTTCTGCTAAATTCATTCTTTTTTCTAGTTTCTCTAGGTGTGACATCAGATTGTTCATTTAAGATCTTCCTAACTTCTTTGATGTAGACATTTAACACTATAGACTTTACTCCGAGCACTGCTTTAGCTGCATCCCAAAATTTTTTATTTGTTTTGTCTCTGTTTTCATTAATTTCAAAGAATTTTTTTGATTTCTGAATTCATTTGTTTACCCAAAAGTCACTTAGGAGCAAGTTGTTTAATTTCCAAGTAATTGTATAGTTTTGGGAGATCTTCTTGGTAGTAATTTCTATTTTTATTATACTATGGTCTGAGAGTATGCTTGAGATGATTTCAGTGTTTTTAAATTTTTCAGATTTGCTTTATGGCTGAGCATATAGTCGTTCTTAGAGTATATTCCATGTACAGATAAGAAGACTGTATATCCTATGGTTTTGGAGTGGACTAGTCTATAGATGTCTATTGAGTCCAATTGGTCAAGTGTTGAATTTAAGTCCAGAATTTCTTTATTAATTTTTTGCTTTGATGATCTCTCTAATCCTGTCAATTGGGTGTTGAAGGCTCCCAATATTATTGTGTGGACTAAGTCTTTTCCTAGGTCCAGAGGAACTTGTTTTAAGAATCTGGGTGCTCCAATGTTAGCTGTGTGTATATTTAAGGTAGTTAAGTCTTCTTTTTGAATTGTTCCCTTTGTCATTGTGTAATGCCCTTCTTTGTCCTTTTAGATCATTGTTGGTTCAAAGTCTGTTTTATCTGATATAAGAATAGTGACCCCTGCTTTCTTTTTGTTTTCCGTTTGCATTATAGATCTTTCTCCATCCCTTTACTTTGAACCTGTGGGTGTTCTTACATGTGAGATGGGTCTCTTGAAGACAGAAGATGGTTGGGCCTTGTTTTTTAAATCCAATTTGCCATCCTAAGCCTTTTAAGTGGGATATTTAGACCATTTGCCTTCAAGGTTTAATCAATATGTGAGATTTTGATGCTGCCATCATGTTGTTAGCTGGATGCTTTGTAGACGTGGTTGTGTATTTGCTTTATAGTATCTGTGGGCCATGTACTTGTGTTTTTGTGGTGCCAGGTACTGCTCTTTCATTTCCACATTTAGCACTTCCTTAAGGGCTTCTTGTAAGACTGGTCTAGTACTCATGAATTTCCTTAACTTTGCTTTTCTGAAAAGGATTTTATTTCTCTTCTGCTTATGAAGCTTAGTTTGGCAGAATATCAAATTATTGTTTGGAGTTTCTTTTATTTAATGATGCCGAAAATAGGTCCACAATTTCTTCTCGCTTGTAAGTTTCTGCTGATAGGTCTACTCCTAGCCTGATGGGATTCCTTTTGTAAGTAAACTGACCTTTCTCTCTAGCTGCCTTTAAGATTTTTTCTTTGGCATTGACCTTGGTGAATCTGTTAACTATATGTCCTGAGGATGATCATTTTGTATGGTATCTCGTAGGACTTTGCTGAATTTCTTAAATTTGCCTATTGACTTCTCTAGTGAGACTGGGAAAAGTTTTGTGCACTATATTTTCAAATATGTTTTCCAAGTTGTTTACTCTTCTTCTCTTTCAGAAACGACAGTGAGTCATAGGTTTGGTCTCTTTACACAATCTCTTATTTCTTGGAGGTTTTGTTCATTTTCAATTTTTATTTATTTATTTATTTATTTATTGAGACAGAGTCTTGCCTGTCGCCCAGTTTGGAGTGCAGTGGCGTTATCTCAGATCACTACATCCTCCACCTCTCAGGTTCAAGCAATTTCGTGCCTCAGCCTCCTGAGTAACTGGGGCTACAGGCGCATGCCACCATGCCTTGCTAGTTTTTGTATTTTTAGTAGAGATGGGGTTTCACCGTGTTGGCCAGGCAGGTCTTGAACTCCTGGCCCCAAGTGATCCTCCCACCTCAGCCTCCCAAAGTGCTGGGGTCATAGGCATGAGCCACCATGCCCAGCCTGAAATTCTTTTTTGTTTATTTTTGTCTGTCTGAATTGATTTGAAGGACCAATCTTTGAGCTCTGATATTCTTTCCTCATCTTGATCTATTCTGTTCTTAATGCTTCCAACTGTATTATGAAATTTCTGTAGTGAATTTTTCAATTCCAGAAGGTCAGTTTGCTTGTTTCTTAAAATGGCTTTGTCAGCTTTTTAACTCTTGGATCATTTTACCGAATTCCTTGGATTAGGTTTCAGCTGTCTCCTGAATCTTATTAAGCTTCCTTACCACCCAGATTCTGAGTTCTTTGTTTGTCATTTCAACCATCTCAATTTAGTTAAGAACAATTTCTAGCGAGCTAGTACAATTATTTGGAGATAAGGAGGCACTGACTTTTTGAATTGCCAAAGTTCTTGCACTAAATCTTTCTCTTCTGAGAGGGCAGTTGTTCTTTTATCATGTTGAATTTGTTATCATTTTGATGAGGCTTTTGTTTTTATATTCTTTATATCACTTGAGGATTTGACTGTAGCGTAAGCTGAGTATAGTCAATTGGCTTTATTTCTGAGTGCTTTCAGAGGGCCAACGCTCTGTATGGAATATTTATTAATACTTATAGCTAGTTCTCGCACTGGATTTCACAGGCAGTGTATACTGGAAGAGTTTTGGATGTTGTAATTTAGGCTTCAATCCAGTAGATGGTGCTTGAGAGTAATGATCGGCAAATAGACTCTTAGCCACACAACTCTTTTATATTTCAGCGTATTTGCAGCAGTGGGGGTAGGAAGGGGTAGCGATGATCCCCTGCCAGGTCCATTTCCAGGCCTTAGGGGAGCCCCCTCCAGTCACTGGCACCATGCCCACATCTCTTTAACCCCAAGGGGGACCCTGGCAGCCTGTGCTCTCTCTGCCCTTGGGGCAGCCTGAGCCAAAGATTAGGTCACCAAAAGATCCACAGCACGCTGGAGGCCTGCTGGTTCTGTGCTTGGGGGTCAGAGGTGATTGTGTCTACAGATGGTTTGTTGATGCAGTAGGTCAAGGGTGTGAGATCTCCAGGCAGGGCGGTGTTGCTGTGGGTGTACAGCTGATGTGGCACCCATAGCCTAGGGTTTTCTGCCCAGCAGACATCTGTGGGGACTTCCCAGTTCTTTTTGCCTTGACTGGTTCTCAAGAAGCTATTCTAAAGAAGTGGCAACTTATCTTAGATCACAAAGTAAAGAATAGAAACAAACAAAGAAAAAATTTTTTTTAAATTCTCTATGCTTTAACTCCATCCCCACCACATTTCAACTGCTTATTATCTAAATTTATGTATTTTTATATTACCTTTCTCTTAACAGGTTGCTATAGTTATTATGGCTTTTTATGAATTCGTCTTTCAGCTTCATACCAGAGTTAGGCATGGATTGCACACCATCATTACAGTAATAGAGTATTCTGGCTTTGTCCATGTTGTTAATGTTACCAGTGGATTTTATGCCTTGAAAAGTTTTCTTTTTGAATGTGTATGTGGTTTTTTTGTATTTTTTTTTTTTAATTTTCCTTCTGAAGAACTTGCTTTAGCATTTCTTGTAAGTCAGGTCTGGTGGTGGTGAATCCTCAGATTTTGTTTATCTGAAAAATACTTTATCACTCCTTCATATTTGAAAGTACCTTTGCTGAATACAGTATTCTTGGATAACAGGTTTTTTTGTTTTTCTTTCAACGCTTTGAAAATTTATCCCACTTTCTCCTGGCCTATATGATTTCTGTTGAGAGTCAATTGTCAGATGAATTGGAACTCTTTTATATGTTAATTGCTTCTTTTCTCCTGCTACTTTTTAGGATCCTGTCTTTATCCTTGAGCTTTGAGAGTTTATTATTATATACTTTGGTGTGGCCTTATTCGGGTTGAATCTGTTTGGTGTTCTCTGACACTCTTATACCTGAATATTTATATCTGTTGCATTTTGGATTTGGTCTTTTGAAGTAATTGTCTATATCTGGTGATGATCTTTATTCTTTTTTATTCCTTTTTCACCTATGACCGTATTTTCAAATAGCCTGTTTTCAAGCTCACTGATTCGTTCCTCTGCGTAATTCATTCTATTATTGTGAGGCTGTAATGAATTTTTCAGTTCAGCTAATATATTTCTGAGCTCCAAGATTTCTATTTGATTTTTAAATTATTTCAATCTCTTTGTCAAATTTGTCTAATAAATTTTTGAATTGGTTTTCTGTTACCTTGGAGATTTCTGAATTTCCTCAAAGCTATTAATACTAGTTTGAATTCTTGATCAAGGAGCTCTCATATGGCCATCTCATTAGGGTCAGTCACTTGTTCCTGCTTTATCCATTTGGGGAGGTCATGGTTTTCTGTTGGCTGCAGTTTCTTGTGGATGTGCAAGAAGTATATATCTTGTATTGATGTCTTTGAATGAAGGATTAGTTATTTATTCTGGTGTTCTCTGTCTGGCTTATTTTTGTTTTTTTATTGAATATATTTGCTTATAGATTCTTTGTAATTTACCTGTGGAATTTTTTGTGTGTGTGGGTGGGGGGGGGGGTGTGGGGTGCTAAGTTGCTGCCTTTTTTTGGCACTAGATGTCACCTTACGACCAAGTTTGCCTTGGCTCCAGTAAACAATAAGAGAACTGCTCATCCCAATTAGGCAAAGTCTCAAAGGGGATATCATGGCAGTGTGGGAAAGGTGACTTGAGATCCATGCCCAGGGGTCCTGTGCAACATACCTTCTGCAATGTGGTGCTACTAAACAACCACTCTGGTTTGGCATCTCCAAGCTGAGTTACAGACCAGAGTTTCAAGGGCAGGGGGTGGTAGTCCCACCTCACCTGTTTGTCTCTGACTGTTCTCAGGATATTTCTTTCTTCAGGCACGTGTAGTGCTTCCTGTGAGTTGAGGTAAGGACAGGTTTCCTGCCAGGTAACCCAGATGGTGGGAAACCTGGCTGTCACCTTTTCTAGTATAGAAATCATGAATCAGGTGGAGATTTTTTGCACACTTGGTGCTGGGCAAGTTGGAGGAATGGGCATTGCAGATGTGGAAACCCAATTCTCTTACTGCCTACTTAGAGTTTTTCCCCCATCTCTGTGGATCCAGGAACTGTCTCCTCCTCATACTTGATTTCTAGGATATTGCTGTTGATAATTTAAGTGCTATATATTTGGTTTTGGTTTTCTTTGTAAAGAAGTGAAGCCAGCTTGCTTCTACACTATTATTTTGGAACCGGAAGTCCTCTCTTGTCTTTTTAATCTAATTCTCTTTAAGACAATTATTTTATCTTTGAATTAATAAATTTTTATGTAAATTACAATTAAGTCTTAATGGTTCCTTTGCTTTGTTAACCAATACATCTTTGCAAATAACACAAGTGTAGTTTTAGAGCTTCACAATCAATAATGACTACAAAACTCAATATATGAGGAATAATAACTCCAGGTGAAAATTATATAACTCTTGGTCTTCATTTCATTGCAGTCACTTCTGTCTTCATTATTTGGTTAACCACTACAGCCACATTCGGAAAGCTGTGTCTTTTCTAACTAAACAGTCCAGTGATGCTTGTTTTGTAGTCAGTAAGTTGACTACAAATTAGTAATTCTAATGTGTTTCCATAATTTCCCTAATCTTAAATTATAATTTTTTAAAAAATAAGCTTTTAAAGAAGTAATAGTTTTTAATTCTGATGAGATTGTATTTTATTAGTATTTCCTTTTATGGATCCTGTTTTGATATCAAGTCTAACAGCCCATCACTTAGCTGAGGGTCTGAATAATTTTTTGTGTTCTTTTATGAAAATTCTGTAAGTTCATATTTGACATTTAAGTCCTTAGTCCATTTTGAGTTAATAAATTACGAAATTTAGGTGAAGATTCATTTTTTGGCCTATTGATGGCTAGTTGTTTCAATATCATTTATTGAAAATTCTATTATTCCTCCATTTAATTATTGTTGTACCTTTGTCAAAAATCATTGGGCATATTTGTATGGTCCTATTTCTGGTTCTGTATTCTGTTCTATTGATCAGTGTGTCTATCCTTCTGCCAGTACCACCCTTTGGATTATTGTAGTGATGTAGTGAGCTTTAACATCAGATAGAATGATTTCTGCCACTTTATTCTTCTTTTTCAAAATTCTTTGAGCTATCCTAGGGGGTCTTTGCCTTCCCTAACAAATTTTAGAATTAGTTTGACTACATCTACAAAAAAAACTTGCTGGGATTTGGATGGAAATTGCTTTAAATCTGTAGATTAGTTGGAGAGAGCTGACATCTTTACTGTATTGAATCTTCCAGTCCATGAACATAAGTATCTCTATTTATTTAGGTTTTCTTTGAATTCTTTCATCAGCATTTTGTCATTTTCAGTGTATAGATCTTGTATATGTTTTGTTAAATTTACCCTATTCATTCTCTTTGGAGCAATTGTAAATGGTATTGTGTTTGAACTTTCAGTTTCCACATACTCATTGTTAGTATGTAGAAATTCAATTGATTTTCATTTGTTGATCTTGTTCGCTGTGATCTTGTTGAACTTACTTATTCTTAGAGGTTTTGTAGGTTTTTTTTTTTAAGATTCTTTGGTATGTTCTACATAAACAGTCATGCTATGTGCATATAGATTTGTCTCTTCCTTTTTGATCTGTAAACATCCTACTTATTTTCTGGTCTTATTGCTGTACTGTCAAGTGCTACATTGAATAAGAGTGGTGAGAGCAGGCATTGTTGCCATCACTGATCTTAGAGGGAAAGCAAACTACAATTTTATTTTCTGTGAAAGACCCAATGAAGAGGTTTAAAAAACAAGCTAGAGAATAACTATATGCAGGGCACATATCCAACAAAGTCCTTGGATCTAGAATTTATAAGGAACCCTCAAAAATCAATAGTTAAAAAAAAAGAAAAACAGAAATGGGTAAAAGACATGAACAGACAATTTACCAAAGAGAATATGCAAATGACAAGCATGTGAAAAGACGCTCAGCTTCATTAGCCCTTGGGGAAATGCTAATTAAAACCAGGATGGAGTAGCATTACACACCTATTAGAAAAGCTTATGTAAAAATAGTGACAGCATCCCATGCTGATGAAGATTTGGAGAAATGCTGGTGAGGATTTGGAGAATTTGAAGATTTGGAGAAACTGTATTGCTCATGTATTACCCATATGTATGAGACATTGGGAATGTAGACTGGTACCAGCCACTGTGGAAACCAATTGAGCAGTTTCTTGGGGAAAAAAAACTGACTAAACTAAAGTTGACATATAACCCAGCAATAGCACTCTTGGGGCATTTATCCCAGAGAAATAAAAATTTATGTTCACACAGAAAGCTGTATGTAAGTGTTCATAGCAGATTATATTCACAATAGCCAAAAACTGGAACAACCCAGATGTTCTTCAACCAATTGATGGTTAAAGTGGCACATATCCACATCATGGAATATTATTTAGCAATAAAAAGAAGCAAACTATTGTTACACCAACAACTTGGATGGATCTCCAAGTTATTCTGGGTAAGAAAAAGGTAAATCACAAAAGGTTAGATATTGTGTGATTTTATTCATATAATGAATTTTGCTATTTCTTCTTGAAATAGCAAAAGCATAGAGAAGGAGAACAGATTACTGTTTGCCAAGGGTTAGAGACTGAGGTGGTTGAGTGTGACTCTACAGGGATAGCAGGAGGAAGACTTGTGGTGGAACAGCTCTGTATCTGGACTGTGGTTAGAGTTACATGAATCTTCACATATGATACAATTGCAAGGAGCTGTGTGTATGCACACATGCACACATACCAGCGTTCACATGCTCACTAACAGTTGCATGTAAAACTGGTGAAATCTGAATTAAGCTTTGTGGATTGTCCCAATGTCAGTTTCTTTCCTGGTTTTGATATTATATCTGGTTAAACAAGATGATAGCATCTGGAAAACTGGGTGAAAGATACACAGGGCCACCCTGTACAACTTCCTGTATGTCTATATTATAAAATAAATGGCAGACATGGTGGCTCACGCCTATAATCCCAGCACCTTAGGAGGCCAAGGCTGAGGATCACTTTAGGCCAGGAGTCTGAAACCAGCCTGGGCAACATAGTAAGACCCCCATCTCTACAAAAATAAAAATAAAAAAGTTAGCTGGGCATGGTGGCACACACCTATAGTTCTTGCTACTCAGGAGGTTGAGGAGGGAGGATTGTAGTTTGAGATTGCAGTGAGATATGACGACACCGCTGCATTCCATCAGCCGAGACTACAGAGCAAGACCCTGTCTCTAAAAAACAAAAAGTTTTTAAAAAAGGGTTAATTAAAATTTTTAATTATAAAGATGACAAGCTATGAAAATAAAGGAATGCTTATTGTTTTCTATTTTTATATGCTTTGGGGTTACAGTTGACAAAACTTACATGTGTCCACAATGTCTTGCTGAAATGACTAATACTCAGCTTGTACCATATGTGACTCTCCAGGCAAGTTCAGCAACACCTGAGCGGGTCTATATCCTGTTCAGCTGAGCACACTTCTCAGTGCCATGCCAGTGTCAAATTGCCATAAGAGTTTCTGAGCACTTACTCCCAGTTTCTCGACTTATTGTGGACCAGCAACAGACCTTTGTAGGCCTGCACCAACTCAATGACCACATCCAGCTGTACTGGTGTCCACACGCAGTCTAGAATCTAGTGTTGGGTCGACTGTTGCTCCAGGTCTCCGTGTGAGTTGACAGAGATCTTCATATAAGAAACAGATATGCTATTGTTGGGGCCAGAGAAAGTCTTCTGTTCCTTTCCAGAATTACAGTGCTGCTTTAAGTTCTGCCTCTGGATAACAAACGGGGACACACAAGGACAAATTTATTACTTATTTTGGAGAGCATTTCTTATTATGAATGATTGCTTCCTGCTTTCTCCTGAAAACCTATTAAAATAAGTCTTCCTTATCCATTGGGTAAGTCAAAAATAGTACATTTTCTTGTGAGTGAAAACGAAATCTTTCTGGTTAAATCTTGACATCTCTTTTACTCTTTGTTGCAATCTGTGAATTTGTATTTTTCGCCCTACGTGGATCATACAAAATTACTGTCATCTTATTACAGTTCAACATCATGGATATAGTGGCCCAAATGAGAGAACAACGTTCTGGCATGATTCAAACAAAGGTAAGCTTTCACCACATACATAATAATAAGATTAATGAATATAAAGGTTAACATTGTCTAACACTTTACCACTTATAAAGTTCTTTTACTGACATAATCTCATTGAATTCCTACTGTTTGAGATAGACATTAGTTTTGCTTTGGTGCTCTGGTATTCCTGACCAAGTACTTTAAATTCAGAGCAGTAAAGCCTGCTTCACGGGGTCACTCAGATAGAAGGGGAGGAGCCAAGCCTGAAGTTGAGGTCTCCTCATGTCCAAACACATGCCTTGTCCATAATGCCGTACTATTTAAGTAACATCTAAAGTTATTTTTAAAACATTTCTGCATAGCAGTTTGAGATATTTACTTGCTACTGAACTGTCAAAGTTATTGAGATGTCACAAAAAGACATTATTTATGTGACAGATTAGTAGTCACTGGGAGAGTAGATTAATAGAGTATGGATAATGATAAAAAAAAAAAAGTTATGTTAAGCCTTAAGGTAACTAGTTCTAGGCCAAGGACTATATTTTGATCATTTATCTTCCTCATAGTTTTAAAAATGTATTCACATAAAGTTCTTAAGTGTTTATAGTTAAATGTTTGCTCTTTTTAGGAACTTTCCAGTGTGACTGAAAATTACAAATGTGTTTTCCAAAAGTGGGTTCAGATATTCAATTACTTAACATTCTGTTGTTTTTTATATATATGTATATAGGAGCAGTATCACTTTTGTTACGATATTGTGCTTAAAGTTCTTCGGAAACTTCTGACTTTGGATTAAGAAAGACTTCTGTTGCCTCTCACTTGAAATTACCAAGTGGCTTTGAGCCTCCTCCTAAAGAACATGTCCGCACTGTGCTGAAGGGCTTTGCTATGCATACAGTCTGCTTTCTTGGTTTATCAATTTATTTTCTTTCTAAAAGCTCCCTGAAGGGCCTCATCATTTGGCTTGGGGTGAACAGTGTTTACTCATTGATCTTGCTAGACAATATCAAAATACCTTCCCACATTTTCCAGTGAAACAGATGTTACATAAAACAGTTGCAGCTTGGCTATTTGGTTGAAGGGATTACAGAGCCCAATAAAGGATTTAAACTATATTCATTAAGATTTTATTTGGAAGGGTGGCTGGAGAGAGCTGAGGATTTCCAGGACTTTATAAGCTCTTATTCTGGGAGAACATAAGGCCAATAAACTACAGGATCACATCATGACCTCTTCCAGGCATTTTTAAGACAGATATCTATTCATATTCTTTAGCTAGAGCCTGTACTTCTAGCTGGCATTTGAATAACCTAGTTTAAAAAAAGTTCAGTTAGGGTGGACTAACTTTGGACACAAATTGGCTTCTATTTCCTACATTTTCACACTGCTGCCTTCCTACAGCAGCTAGACAAGGACCTGTTGGTCTGGGAAGCATTTCACGGATGGGGAGAGCTC
Organism: Theropithecus gelada; assembly: GCF_003255815.1. Taxonomy (NCBI): domain Eukaryota; kingdom Metazoa; phylum Chordata; class Mammalia; order Primates; family Cercopithecidae; genus Theropithecus; species Theropithecus gelada. The sequence goes on from NC_037677.1 coordinate 45,810,182, forward strand.
CTCTTGGTGAACAGTCCAAAACTAAAATAGATGTTTATATAGAAAGTCTAAGAGGAGATTTTTGCCAGGCCTGAGTTCTTTCCTATCCCACCCTAACCCTTAACATATTACTTAGTCTGCTTTGTTAAAAGCAAGTATTACATTTAACTTGCCTTTTACTCTTTGCCCTTTAGCTAACTCATAAAGTTTGATATAGGCATTATTATATAATTCTGAGTCATTCATGGTATCTCTTATGTTTGATGTATTTTTTAACCTAAGATCTATGATAGTTCTTTTTCCAGAGTTCCATTAAATCATTTATTTCCATTACTTTCTCACCTCTGTTGAAACATTTAGAAACTGGATTTGGGAACCAGAGTTTGGAAAACCAGATTCTTAGTCATGAAAATGGAAACTTGTATATTCTGTTTTTGAAAAGATGGGGCCATTATTACATTAATTTTATTATAGGACTTTGCCTCGTACAATTAATAGTGATATTTTGGGCAAGGAGTTTTGGTGACCAGTTATACCTAATTATAAGCTATAAAACAACAGATATGAGTGTTTATACAGTTTAACTCAGTGGAGATCAGAATATTCTATTTATTAAGAAAATGTTTAATGTCAATCTATAAATCTTGAATTTCTAAGAGGCTTACTTTCTTATTTTGGCTGAATGAGTATATTTGAATTGATTGAATAATTGATAATTCTCATTTTAAATATAATTATATGCCAAAAATATATTTGATGTTAAATCAAATAGATGATTCTGTTTACATTGTTCATATGAATAATAGTCTGTGTTAATTTCATTTTGATAATTGACCCTTAATATTTGTATCTCTAATTTTATTTTCTCTGTGCTACTGTAAAATAATAACTATAATGTATAACAATTTTCTTCAGAAGAATTCTATGCTATTATTAAAATAAAATATTTACTATGTATTGCCTGAAGTATTTTTATCTGGGCCTTGAAATAGTCTTGTAAAGAAAAATTCCACAATGCTTAATGTTAAACATGTCTCTCCTTTAATGTATGCCTCGTATTTTTACAGCTGGACTAATTTTTAGTTTTCCAGGGAAATTAAAGGAGTGAATATGGAAATACTAATTGCATTTGTTTTCCCTTCATTCTTGGAAGGTGAATGCCAAAGTGAAAACTTTTGACTTATTGAAATAATTTTATATCAGTAATGAATCAATTTCTGCCTGCAATATGAATATGAAACTCTCATTGACACCTTTGTGAGTATATGAATGCTAATTTAAAGGAAGTTTTAAAATATTTAAATATAAGCATATATACATTTATTAACTTTCAACTTTAAATACGTATTTTTAAAGTTGTGTGTTCTTGAGGCTTACATGTTAGACCAAAGCTTTTCAGAAATAAACATCATAGATTTTTTTTCTTCCATATTAGAGTTAGTAATTTATCTTCCTTTGGACCTTTTACCCCCAATCTCCTTAGAACATTATTGAATTTTCAGCTAAGTTTACCTTTAGCACTCAAAAGTTATTTTAGTGATTTATTTTTATTGAAAAACCTCAAAGGAAAACACCTTTAAAAAGTCTAAAGCAAAAAACTTTTATTTCCTACTTAACTTTTTTCTAATTCCTGGAAAGAATTCATTTTCTTCTATGTTGTCTTGAGGTTCATGTAATCGAACAAAAAGATTCAGAAAGTCTCTATTAAGTAAAAACAAGTCATCGGTATTCAATGGGGGTGATGAATTGCTCACTGGAACACTCATTTGTCTACAGCCACAATCAAAAACTGGTAATTACTTCATAATAAACAATTTGAATTAGAAGGGATCTTAAAAGATTGAATACAAGCATCATATTTGATATTTGAAAGTGATAAAGAACAATTTTTAGAAACCAACAGCAACATCAAATTTGTAGGTGAAAAAATAGAGCCCCCCATTAACAAAACAATACTTCCTGTTAGCACAGTAGCTGAGTATTGCTCCAGAGTTACCTAGCCGATGCAGTAAGACTACAAAAGTGGAATAATTGCTGTAAATATTGGAAAACTAGAACAAAATGATCTTTTGTTTGTATGTTGTCCACATAGAGATAAGAGACTCAACTCAAAAATAGTATTAGCAAACTTATGAAGTTAAGATACAAGATGACTATGTAAAAATTAATCTTTCTCTACATCTGTTAGTCTGTCTCTTCATCTACAACTAGCAAACTATGGCCCACAGGCCGTATCTGACTTCTTGCCTTTTTTTGTAAATAAAGCTTTATGCCCATTTGTTTACATATTGTCTATAGCTGCTTTTGTATTATGGCAATGGCTGAATGAATAGTATCAGCAGAGATCACGTGTCTTATAAAGCCTACAATTTTTACCACCTGGCCCTTTAAAGAAAACGTTTGCCAGCCCCTGTCCTGTATCTTCAACAGGAAAAATATCTCTGTGCAACAGGCATATATAAAATGTATATTTTATAAAATATATGAAATACTTAAGATTAAACTTAACAAGAATGTGACCAGATGATGCTTACATTCTAAATGAACAGTAGATGTATGAAAAGAACCAAGATATTTTTGAGAAAGAAAAATTAACTGGAGGAAAGGGAAAAGGCTTGCCTTAGCAATAGTCAAAGTATTATCTAAAGTCACAGTAATGAAAACAATCTGATTCTGGCACATGGATATATAGATAGATAAATGGAACAAAATAGAGTTGAGCATTACAGACTCGTTTATATTTGTGAATTTATGCTATGGATAGCATTTCAAATACAGAGCTTCAAATACATGAAACAAAAATTGATAGATAAGGTGAAACTGGAAAAATAGGCAAATCCGTAATTAGAGTTTGAGATTTCAGCATTTGTCTCTAAGTAATTGATAGAACAAGTAAACAGAAAATAATATATAAAAGATTTGAATAACCCTTCCAACCTGCTTTACCTAACGGATACTTATAGAACCCTAAACTACAGCAGAATACACATTCTTTTCAAGTGGACATAGAACATTCACCAAAAAACACTATATTTCGGGTCATAGTCTCACTATATTTCAGAAGAATGTAACAATATAAAGTATGGAATTAACTAGAAATCAATAATGTAAAGATATTTTTTAAATTCCAAAATATTTGGAAATTAAACAGCATATTTCTAAATAATATATGAGTCAGAGAAAAAATTAGAAGTTACAAAATATTTGGAACTGAACGAAAATAAAAATGCAACAAAACTTGTAAGATTCATTGACAAAATGTGGGGAGAAAGTCATGCACTTGTTTAGTTCATGCTGAGTTTGTTATACCTATGCAAGTGTCTCCACAAGTTTCATGTTAAAAAAGATTCCTGAGCTGAAAACTCAGATATGGAGGAATGCTTGCCTTGAAAGTGATGTTTGAGGGCATGGGAATGGATGAGCTCCACAAAGAAAGTGAGGTGGAGGCCAAGGGCAGAGCGCTGGGGAACTTCAACATTCACTTCGACCGTGATTGCCCTCCAGGGCCTGGCCTAAGAACTATCTCTTCCATGAAGCCTTCTAACACTCATCTCTCCCTCTGCTGATTCCTTCAGCAACGCTTCTCAAACTCTGGTGAAGGACCAGTTTTATTTACCAACTGATAGACTTGAACACAGCCAAAAGATCCAACAGATATTTACTGGGAGGTGTGGTAGGGCTAAGCTGAGGATGGTGTCTGAAACTGGATGGGCATTGCTCACTTTCAAAGTGGAAAAGTGCAAGGAGCACATGGTAGGGCCTGAAGGGGTTAGAGCAGTGTAGCTCTTACCTGCTTTAAAGGTGACCAGCCATGGCTCCTTCCCAGAACAGAGTCACACTGAGGAGAAACCTTAGAATTAAAATTGAGCAGAATGGAGAGAATGGGCTGAAGAAAAGAGAAGGTCCTATAAAAGTGATTGAGAATACAGCCAGAAAACCTCAGAAAGCAAGCTTAGTGAACTTGTGAGAGCTGTCTGTCCAAGCCAAGTTTACTTCAGGAAAACCAAATTCACATGGAAACAAGCACTAGAAAATATTATGATCAAATCCCATACAAGTTACCATAAGAAAACAAAGACTGAGGAGCTGAATAGCATCCCTTACAAACAATGAAGGTATACCAGAAAGATATACTCAAAACAGTTCTCAATGGCAAGCAGTTCAGGAAGTCACAGAAAACGATATCCTAGTATTTCAAAATGAGCTTAAAGACAATAGGAAAATTGCATAAAGCAGGATGGAACAACAAAAATCAGAACTAGAAAATTTTAAAGCAGTGTGAAAATCAAGAAAGAATTAGAAACAAAAATTAGAAATAAAATCCATAAACTAGAAAAAACAAAAAATTTGATAACTGATGCTTTACAATAAATAGAAAGCTTAAGAGGAATAATTTCAAAACAAAATGGAGAAAGAAAACAGGATTTAAGAGCATAACAAGAATCAATGATAGGGAAAGAAGACTAGTAGATAGATAATAGAAAGTTTAAAGAAGAAAAACCAAAGTAAGGGTTCAGAACAAATTCACTAATTCAAGAAATATTTAGAATAATAATTAAAGAAAATATTACTGAAATAATTGGTTATAAAAGTATATGTTGAAATATCATAGTACATACTTGAAACCATCAAATGAGTATGACCAATACCAAGGTTTAATACATTTTTACGTAAAATTGCTGTAGTTTGAAGAAAGAAAATGGGGGGGGGGGGTTGTGCAAAAGAATATGAGGAAAAGAAAATTAGATTATTGTCAGATTTTTAAGAGTAATGCTTTAATACAAAAGAAGATGGAATAATATAGTTAAAATGTCCAAGGAAAGATTTTTATGAGCCAAATATGTTATATCTAGAAAAACTGACCTTGATGCCCTGGGTGCAAATTGAAATCAACGTGCAAGAGCTCAGGAAATATTGTTCCCAAGAGCCATTCCTCAGTAGATGCAGAAACAAAATTCTAATCAAATTTGATATCCATTCTATATTTTAAAAATAAAAATTTTTTGTAAACTTGGAATAGAAGGGAATTACCTTAATCTGCTAGGGGATAGCTACAGCAAACTTATAACAGGAGCACATTTTATGGTAAAACACTGTTTCTGTCCTACAAGTCAAGTACTGTCTTGGACTGGTCTCAAGAATGGATTGGAGTGCAACTGGGGAAACCGAGTCCACCACACAGCCAGGCTTGGAGATAATAACCCCAGGGAAACAACTAAAAGTTCCTTTATGCAAAAGAAGCTATCTTCCTCACTGGTGACAATGCCAAAATTTTTTCAGATATAGAGGGGGAGTGGATTGGGTTAATTACACTCCATAGAGCACCTTTAAAATTCTCTGTCAAGCCTTTCTCTCAGGATCACCACTGAGATGTCAGCAATCGGAACCATCTCTCTTACACATCAGATGTATAGAAGGCATTTCACAGTCCAGACTGAAATATGTATGGCACAGTATTTCATTCTCCAAGAATATACATCTCCAGCAGAGCACAAGACTGCGGTTGCTGAAGGGCTTATTTACCAGGAATTCTGCCTGCATGAAACAGAAAATGAAGTAAACATTAAAGCGAATAGCAACAAAGGACTGAATCAATAGCAACAAAGGACTGAGGCTGGCTTTCCAAGAGTCTGAGCCTTACTGTATGGCCTTACAAAACCAAATGGTGCCTGGGTCCTTTCGTTACTTCCCGAGCTGCTTGCGGTTGAGAACTGGGGCATGCTGGGGCCTCACCAGGATGTCTGGGCTGGCATACCTGTGGGGTCAACTTGTTTCTATGAGAGTTCTTATGACCTCTAGGGAAGACAATGACTGGGCCCCTGGCACTGACTGCCACCCCCAGAGCTAGGTGGCATGCCACTTGCTATGACATTAGAGCACAATAGCCATTCCTGACTTCTCAGGTCACATACTGTGTGGGAGAATAACCCAGGCATAAAGAGACTGCCAACACTCTGGACAGAGCCAAAGACCATGAATAAGGGGTTTGTAATAATGTTAGGGAGGCCAAATGTTGAGAAGGGTTGCTCATATTTTTGTCTGGATTTAGACCTTCAGGGAAAGTATGTCAAGTTGAGGCTGGGTAAATGGCATGACAAAGCCAAAACATTATGAGTATGATAAGAACAGCCTGGGGATATTCCATTGTTGGGGGGCGCTCCTCAGGGGTTTCAATGAAAAGAAAAGAGCCCTCAACTCTTTGCTGTAACGATGAGAGCACAGGAACCTGCTGCTTTGAGGCTGGGACAGGAGCCACACCTGCAGCCAGGAGGGTGTTCTGCCAGGGGAATCAGAGTTTGAGGAGTCCAGGGACCCCTGGAGCAGCTGCCTCAAGGGGGTGAGGAGGAGCTTCAGAGTGCTGCACAACACTTGGAGATGGGCTGGGGACTCCTAAATAGATGAGTGCTGGGGGAGGCGCCTCTGGGTGAGGAGGCTGTGGTTTTGCTCTAGCTTGGCTCTATTGGGACTATTGGTCCAGGAAAGTCACAGAAGTAGCTCTTCTCACGCTCATGTGCACTCTGGTTGCCAACACCCAGATACATGGACATTCGTGCAAGTGTGTATCTCCTGGCACTATGCCACTTGCCCTACGACACACCTGTCTAATAAGTAGGACAGGTGGGAACATGGTCATATTCCAATTGTTGATGAAAACAAACACTATAAAATATTTGAAGAGATTTAAGCAAATTAGTACCTGAAGAGCCTGGAGAAGAACTTACATGGATAAAATGGCATCACTTCAGCTTCTGGTTATGAAATTAGGAACATAAGGATAAGGAGGAGTGAATTAAATATCCGAAGAGCATAATATAGTGACAAATTTGTTTTGTCTCTTCAGCTAGTGTATAGAAATTTCCTTATGCATAACTTGGTTGATGAGAGTTCATCCTCCAAAAGGTTTTCCAAAATGGGCTCACAAGTTCTATTGTCCTTGATTTCTGGCATTCTTTCAATTTCTTGAAGTTCTTTATATGAACATGACATTTTGGTTCTGTATAATATTCATGTGTCATTCTTTTCTCACTTGGAGGTCTTTGTAGACATTGCTTCACTTACTTTCTCTTTCTCATTCAGTGTTGTTATGGAGGAATCTATTGTGTTGGAAACATAATTCTCATAACCAGAGAGAGTGAGCACATTTTATTGTTTCATTTAGCTTTATAATGACTTGCCAGTGGGAAGGCAGAAGACCTGGGTTGGAGGGCATTAAGAAACAAGAATTGTTTTCCCCAAGCACTGTTGTCGACTCATTTATTTTTTATTTTTGAAAGTTTTAAATTGTATTATGTAAAAGTGAAGAAAAGAGGCATATATTCCACTAGAGTTTGTCATTAATACAAAGTCTTTCATTGACATGCTAAGTTATTTCTTTCTTTTTTAAAAAATGTCAACTTTTATTTTAGATTCAGGGGATACATGTGCAGATTTGTTACATGGGTATATTGTGTGATGCTGAGGTTTGGCGTATGACTGATCCCACCACCCAGGTAGTCAGCATAGTACTCAATAGGTAATTTTTGAACTCTTGCCTCCCTCCCTCTCTCCCAACTCTAGGAGTCCCCAGTGTTTATTGGTTCCATCTTTATGTCCATGAGTACCCAGTGTTTAGCTCCCACTTATACGTGAGGACATGCAGTATTTGGTTTTTTTGTTCTTGCATTAATTCATTTAGGATAATGGTATCCAGCTGCATCCATGTTGCTGCAAAGGACATGATTTCATTCTTTTTATGTGGCTGTTTAGTATTTCCTGGTGTATATGTACCACATTTTCTTTATTCAGTCCACACTGATGGGAATCCAGGTTGATTCCACGTCTTTGCTATTGTAAATTGTGCTGAGATGCACAAACAAGTGCATGTGTCTTTTTGGTGGAATAATTTATTTTTCTTTGGATATATACCCAGTAATGAGATTGCTGAGTTGAATGGTAGCTCTAAGTTCTTTGAGAAATATCCAAACTGCTTTCAACAGTGGCTGAACTAATTACACTCCCACCAACAATGTATAAGCATTCCCTTTTCTCCACAGCCTCGTCAGCATCTGTTATTTTTTGACTTTTTAATAATAGTGATTCTGATTGGTGTGAGATGATATCTCATTGTGGTTGCGTTTCTCTGATGATTAGTGATGTGGAGCATTTTCTCATATGTTTGTTGGCTGCATTTATCTCTTGGTTTGGGAAGTGTCTGTTCATGCCCATACTCATTAACTTCTCTTCAACATAGTACTGGAAGTCCCAGCCAGAGCAATCAGGCAAGAAAAAGAAATAAGAGATAATATGATCGTAAACCAAGAAAACCCTAAAGACCCCACCAGAAGGCTCCTAGAACTGATAAACAACTTCTGTAAGGTTTCATCACACAAAATCAATGTACAAATATCAGTAACATTTCTATACACCAATAACGTTCAATCTGAGAATCAAGAATACAATCCTATTGACAACAGCCACAAAAAATGTCTAGGAATACATCTAACCAAGGAGGTGAAAGATCTCTACAAGGAGAATTACATTACACTGCTGAAAGAAATCACGGATGATGCAAACAAATGGAAGAACATTCCATGCTCATGATTGGAAGAATCAATATCATTTAAATGGTCAACTCACTTTTAAACTCTTTCTGCTACCTTTTTTTGAGGGCCTCTCTCCTTTAGCTCTTCCTGTGTGGAAGCCATAGTTTTCATCTATTGTGTATTCTTGAGCTACCTGTTGCTTTCTTTTCTACTATCTTCGAATGGCTGCCTTGGTTGTTCCTTTCCTCTTTGGAAGCTGCTTTTCCTCCTCTCTGCCAGCTGATGCTGACAGTTGGTGTTGAATCAGGGCAGGGGGCAACTCAGATTTTGCTCTGTTGTCTCTAAACCCATCCTCACCAACACTGTCCCGTAGGGGCAGGGGTGTCTCTGCTCCTCAGTTTCGAGTAGCACATAGTTTCGGAGGAGTGAATGAATGCAAATACCTGACTTACACTGTGTGATCTCCTAGTGTTGGGGCGAAGAAGGCCCCCATAATGTCCTTTCACTTTTAGAGAAACTGAGTGCCACCACAGGACCAAGAATAAGTAGCATAAGTGTTGTCACAGAGAACCCTCAGGAGCTTTCCTTTTTCATGGAATGAGAAGAGACATTTGAGTTTTCATTCTGCAGTGCCAACTAGGATTATTACATAGATCACATTTGACAGATAGAACAGCACGTCTAGCCCATTCTCTCCCAGGCCATTTTTTGACAGAGGCAAGCTAGTCGTGATTAATGCATAGTGGTGGTGGGGGTCACATTTTAACTCATGCTGCTGTCCAAGGTTTTGGGAAATCTGTCAAGCTAATCCTCCTGAATTTTGAAATTCCTGTTTTGCTTAGAAGATTCTGGTAGTAACAGATAGACCCAAGACTTACTAGCTAAAAATGAAATAAGTCATAGCATATGTCAGCTATGTCTAGGATTCAGCCCTCTATGTGTATAGTTGCTCAAAGATATTAAAGCCCCCTGCCCTGTCTGTCTCAGGGGACTGGAGAAGCTGCCAATGATGATCAAAGGTGACATGAGACTCAGGCCCTGCTGACCCTGGAAGCAGGCCAGGGACAGTTCACTCACCGAGCACAATCGCAACCAAGGAAACACAGGGATAAAGGGAGGACAAAAAGAAATAGACAGTCTTTGAATCAAAATAATGACTCAACTGTGCAGGGCTCCCTTCTCAATACTGTGGTTGGGCTAAGACACTTTTCCTCTTTGACCTGACTTGATTTTTTGTTGGCCTTGCACCACCTTGCACACAGCGTCCTCTGCATGTTCCGCCCATGATGGGAAGTGGGATTGTGGGCATTTCTTGTAAGTAGAAGTGGTTGTCTGTCCTTTCCTGGATAGCAGTGAGAATCTGAAACCCACTCGGTATAATGTCTTTCCTAGGCCAGAATCATTCTGCTCCAACTGGAACACACGCTATTCTTGTGTTCCAGGCTGTGAGAACAAGCCTCAACCCTGCAGGGCTGCTGGGAAGGAAAGGTGTGGGTACCCGGATGGGTCCTTGTTGCTGAGATCAACTTTCATTTGTTTATTTCTCGAGAGAAAGACACCAGGGAGACCAGCACCAGGCTGGGCTTAGAACAGCCATGTCTCCTCTCAGAACTGTTATTCTCCAATAATTCATATAGAACTTCCTTTTACCACCACCCTCGCAATAAGTCAACCCCACCTTGAAAAAAAAAAAAAGGACAGAAAACAGACGGCTGTTTTACAAGCTGATTGTTGGGTTGATAATTTCAATAGCTACCTCTGATATTAACCTTGGTTCAAACATATCTCAATCTTTGCCATATTCATTTTGTATTATCAGTACCTAAGGTATTTTCTAGCCCCCAGAAACTCTGCTAAATGAGTGAATAAATAAATATTATGCAAAGTGGTAGCAGAGTGAGCTCATTCTGACTGAATATTGTATATTCATGCCTGTTCCATGCGCAACTTGGAGTTGGAGACAGCTCCAGCATGCTGGAAGCCGGGAACCCACGAAGGAGGCAGCTCCACCCAGAGGGCCTCAATGGCCCTGGCCCTGCAGCGCCCGGGACAGGCGCCCCTCTCACAGAGCCCAGCATGCGGCTCATGCCCAGAGATTATAAATCAAATCCCTGGAATGCCTTCAGATGGGATCACGCCACAGCTGGAGGAATTTTGTTTTTTTTCCCCCCAAACTTAGCACATCATAAAACATAGCCATTTGGGGAATGAGAACAGCCAGGAGGTGTTTTCGCCTTGGAAGCTCTGTTCTGGGAAGGCTGGGAGGGTGCGGTCAGGACTGTGATACAGCCACACAGCCCAGGCAGCTTTGCCAGCAAGCACCCAGAGGGCCTCGCCCCACATTCTGGGCTCCCGCTGGACCAATGGGCTGGCTGCTGTGGCCCAAGGCTAGCCCGAACTAGCAGGAAAAGGCCGTGGCTCCCTCTACAGGGCCACCTCGGATTTGTGACATGCAGGCTTACTGTAAGCGAGTGTGGATTTGTCCTGGATTCGGCACTGAATCCCCGCATCTGTTTCTGAGTCCATCAGCACCTGTACCTGGCCCAGGTAGGTATAATGCACTTCTGGTCCGTGATGCCACGGGTGTCCAATACCTGCTTCCTGGCCTTAGAGAGCAGCACCCCTACCAGGTCCCTGTCCCGGGTCAGGGCAGGCAGTAGATGGTCTCCATCGATTCCTCCCCTCTTTCTGCAGGAACATTGCTCTACTTTCAAGAGGTAGAGTCTTTTCCTGCCCCTTGAATTGGTGGCAAACCTTTGACACTCCCTGACCAATAAAATGTAGACAAAGTGATGATTTTTAAGCCAGTCCTGATTCTGGCCCTTAAGAAGATCAGCAGCTTCTGCTACCCTGGGGAAGCCACCATCGTGCCATAAAGAAGCTAGGACTAGACTAATGCCAAGAGGCCAAGTGAAGAGAAGCCACACGGATGAGCACCCAGGTGTGAAACAGTGATGATATCTGCCCGAGGAGGTTGCTGGCAAGATTGCGTGAGGCCACATGGACAGAGTGCTGAGCATGAACCAGGCACACACTAACAGTTGAGCCAGTGTTCACTTCCTTTCCCCCACTTATCTTGCCCTTCTGACTCTAGAGAAGCCATCTTTTATTCTGGCAACCCTAGGGCTAGGAGGACAAACTTGAATGAGTAACACTTTGCTGTTCATCCAGCGTGCTGAAGGAGAACACAGTGTTTGTTTAGTGCTGATACACCGCTTCAAATCTAGGCTGACTTGTAAAGCACACATTACATTTGAGAATCGCCTTCTGACCCTTTCTTGAAGCCTTTCCTCAGAGAGCCCAGTGGGCAGTACACCCATGTTACAAATGTGACGGTGACAACCTACAACGCCTAAGATTTGTCCAAAGCAGCCCAGTGAAACCCATAATGGGGTCTATATGTACACATTCACAGCCTGTCGAGGAGAAGTTGCACTGGACAGTTGTTAAAAATGGCAAGAAAGGTTTTTGCAGTAGGGGAGGGAGACAAGTATAGAACTACTAAGTTCAACTTTGCATACAGAAAAGACAGCTGAGGATTTAGAGCCAAGGTGCAGGGGTATAGTCAGGGATCAGTGAGTGGAAAATCACTGAGAGGAACCTAATTATATATCAAGGGTTGGGGGGAGTCTCCGTAAAATGAGTTGAACAGGCCGAGGCTAGTCAAGAAGAGGTCTCAAAGGAGACTGACTAAAGTCTGGGAAGGAAGGAGTCCTTGTCGAGCCACACCTTCTATTTATTATCAGATTAAAATTCTCCAATATGTGTAAAACAAATTCTACTTCCATCCATGCATCCTTCCACCCATCCATCCATCCATCCATTCACTTGCTTTCTAGTTTAATTTTCCTTTCTTCATTTAGTGAATATTTCCAGATATGTCCTAAGTAAAAGGGGCAGCCTAATAAACAATCTCTCCTATCGTCTATCTATCATCTATCTAATCTATCATCTGTATCTATCTATAATCTACCTATTGTCTATTGATCTATCATCTACTATCTATCCATCATCATCTATATCATCTATCATGTATCTATCGTCTTTCTAGCCTAACATATACACATGCATGTCCAACTTCATACATATATACATATGTGTTTTATATATATGTCTGTATAGATGGTTATATCTACATTAGGTGATAGTATATGAGAGAGAGAGATTTGCGGTTGAAGCAGGCAGTGTGAGAAAGGCGCAGAGGTGAGAAGCAGCATGGTGCATTCAGGGGACTGAAAGCGGATTAGCTTGACTGGAGCCAAGGGCAAGGGGATTGGCCGGCTTAGTTTATGTCCCTTGGGGGACCAAAGGGAAGGAGCAGATGGGACATATTAGCTTCACCAGGCAAAGTCACCTTAATTGGAGGTTTGGGATCGCCAGTGAAACAGATGATAATCCAGCCAACGTGACCTGCAGTCTGCAGGAGGACCCCCCTGCTTAAGCACGGCCCTACAGTCTCCTGAAAGCACCTTTCTTAGACATTTATGTTTTTCAGGACCACCAGTCCCATGAGTCTCAGAAGAAAGAGGGCAAGTACATAAATTACAAAAAAAAAAAAAAAGTTTTCAAATACCCTAGGGAGAATCGCTTCATCACAGGCTCCTCAGTGTCTAATCTGTGAGTTTTGCAGTTCCGCAAACCCCAGGAAGAGCACATCCCCTGTAACCTATTATGGGAAACACCAGGCTAAGACAGGGTGTTTCCCAGAGGCTTCCACTCCCATTTACTATGCTGCCAGGGAGTAAGGTGCTGGCACATCAGCACGCATGTCTTACCCTGGAGGTGGGCAGCATCGTTCATTCTAAGAGTGTCTATACCTCTCTCTGCCCCAGAGGAGGAGCTGCTTAGGAAGCGCACACTCATAGGAGAGGCAGACATGGCAGAAGGCAGGCTGAGGGGCTTGGAGGGAGTGTAAACTGCGGCCAGGACTCAGGCAGGGAGAGATGCCTAAGCTGCGTTTCCAGGAAATAGCCTTGTAGCAGGGCCTTGAGAGAGCTGGGTCTTTGACAGGTGGAGGGGGAAGGCGTTCCAGGTGAAAGAGAAAATAGGAGTCACTACGGTACCAGGCAGGAGGTGGGATCCAGTCCAGCAGGTGAAGGACACAGACTTAGACTTGAGGTATTAGATGTGTCAAGTCAGTATAAGTTGGGGTGGTTGGGGGGGCAGCAGGCAAAGCCCTGGCTCTCGATCCCTCCCTTTCCAGCACACACCTGGTGTGTGCATGTGCACATGGTAGCTCTGGCTCACTCAGGCAGTCATTCTTACCTGGGGGAGGGGAGAGGAGAGGGGGTGGAAAGGAAGTATGTACTTTATGAAAAAGCCCCTTGGGTGACTGCGATAGTCCCTATGTTAGCTATCCCTTTTATTTTCTGTATTCTGCTGCTGAGAGTTTGGGGCCTTGCTGCCCCTCCCAGGGCTGCCAATTCCTAAGGACACTGAACAAGTCACCCAAGCGCATGCTTTTCAGACACAGACCAACCAGTCCAGAGCTTACACCCTGAACAGCCTCCTCCAGGGGACTCCCACTCATGACCACTACCCACCTGCCCTAATCACCCAGGGCCAGGTGCCAGATACCTGGGCAGCCCCTGTGCCCAGAGCCCTCTCCTATTATTCAAATTAGCTTCTCCTAGGCCTGTTTACCTTGCCTTGCCTGTTGCTTTTCACAGAAATCTCAATAAAGGCTCTTGCCCACAGATTCCCACTCTCCTTGCCCAAACCCAGTGCTTACTAAACCCAGTGCTTCCCTGTGGGGCTCTGACTGAGGCACCACGCCTCTTGTTTCTAGGGATCTGTGTGGAGGCCTCTTTCTTCCTGACAGTCATTTTAATTCCTGTGTGTCTTACCATACCCGATTAAAACAAATCCCAAATACACTTATGGCAAGCCCTGGGGCTAGGATGATCAGGACAGTCTACTTGATGCCTATTGACCTACGTAATTATTAATAACATCTCCTTCACTTTCAAAAATGTCCCAGTTCAAAATGCTTCAGGACACTGGTATGGGCAAAGACTGTTCCTAGGTAATACCTTAAAAGTAGAGGAAATCAAAGCAAAAATGGACAAATGGGATCATGTCAAGTTAAAAAAATTCTACACAGCAAAGGAAACAAGTAACAAAGCAAAGAGACAGCCTACAGAATGAGAGAAAATATTTGCAAAATATCTATCTAAGAAGAGATTAGTAACCAGAATAGGTAAGGAACTCAAACCACTTAATAGGAATAATAATAATAATAATAATAATCCAATGAAAAAATAAGAAAAATAACTGAATAGACATTTCTCAAAATAAGACATACAAATGGCCAACAGATATATGAAAAAGTGCTAAACGTCACTAATCATCAGAGAAATGCAAATCAAAATAATGCAATATCATCTTGTCACAGTTAAAATGGCTATTATCAAGAAGACAAAAAGTAGCATGCTGGCAAAGATGTGAAGAAAGGAGAACATTCTTACACCGTTGGTGGGAATGTAAATTACTACAGTCATTATGGAAAACAGCATGGTGACTCCTCAGAAAAACTAAAAATAGTCCTGTATGACTCAGCCATTCCACAACTGGGTATCTATCCAAAAGAAAAGAAACTGGTATATCAAAGAGATATCTGCACTCTCACATTCATTGCAGCACTATTCACAATAGCCAAGATATGAAATCATCCTATGTCCATCAGTGGATGCATGAAGAAACTGCCATGCATATACACAATGGAATATTGTTCAGCCTTTAAAAAGAAGAAAATCCTGCCATTTGCTTCAAAAAGGATGGGCCTAGAAGACATACTAAGCAATAAGCCAGTCACAGAAGGACAAATACTGAATAATGTCACTTATATGAGGCATCTAAGATAGTCAAACTCATAGAAACAGTAGAATGGTGGCTGCCAGGGGCTGGTGAGGGGAAGAAATGGGGAATTGTTTTTCAAGGTATAAAGTTTCTGTTATGCAAGATGAGTAAGTTCTGGAGATCTGCTGTACAGCATAGTACCTATGGTTAACAATATAATATTGTGCATTTTAAAATACATTAAGAGGACAGAGTTCATGTTAAGTGTTCTTACAAAAAAACATGACTTACAGAAGTACACAAATTTTTGGAGGTGATGAATATGTTTAGTTCCTTAGTTGTGGTGATGGTGTGTGCATATGTCCAAACTCATCAAGATGTATACATTAAATATGTGCAATTTTCTGTGTATCATTTCTATCTCAATACAGCTAAAAAATAAAACTTTAAGAAGTTAGAAGACAGAAAACTGGAAGAAGTTAGAAGACAGAAAAATGGAAGGAGGTCAGGAAGGAATCAGGAAGCTGAGAGATTTAGAGTCCAGAGGGAAATGTTTGTTTCAAAAAGAGGAAGGGTATTTCTCAGAAAAAGACACACTGGGGAAAGATAAGAGACATTCTGAGGAGAAGGGGAGAGAAGGTGAGAATGTCATTAGAGGATGAAATTCTCAATAAATTATAAAGTGAATTCACCTGGTATGAGTTTGGGACGTGGGGGCGGATTTGTGGACTGGGGAAAAAGAAGGAGATTGGGAACATCTGTTGGGATGCTAGCAAGGGATGAAGAGCTGGGCTGTGCAGCAGCCTGGGGGGCTGGTGGGGGTTCCCTGGCTTGTCAAGGAGCCAAGGCACACAGTTGCACAGCTTCCCCTCCATGTTGCACTGGCCAGGAGATACAGGAAGGCAGCTGGTGGCTTATCCATGGTTGGTTCCTGACAAGGCAGCCACAGAAAGGGGGACTCTGCAGGGTTTTGGTCTGTGTGTGAGGATAGAGCTGAAAATGGTTTCAGGAGGGACTTGCAGGAAAAAAGAATGGGATGTTCTTATGGAAATAAAAAGCAGGTGAACCAGGCCTGGGGAGAGGTGAAAAGGGAGGCAGATTGTGGCCAATGACGGCAATGTCAGAGGGCTTGGCCTGGGAGCTGGTTTGATTCTTGAGGGATGAAGAAACCCAAGATGAGGATGTTTCTGTGTGTGGCTGAGAAGAGTGGAGTCAGAGGCCACCAGAGAGGGCCTGGGAGCAAAGTTTCAGCAGAGTCAGATCATGGAGGTTGGTGTCCTCTCCTTTCCCATCCTGGAGACAATGGCAGGGGGCAGAGTGAAGAGGGTGTTGAGGGTCTGGGCCCCCATCCTCTGAGAAGACAGGGAGCTTTGTGGGGGTATGCTGTCAGGGAGTGGCATTATTTTCCAGTGATGTGGTGAACACGCAACCGTGGAGTGGACACAGATAACATGGTAGGGTTGTAGCACAGATAAGATGATTAGTAAGGAAATGGAGAGTCAAAACCACATGCTGCTTCTTGATATGATAAGTAAATATACAACCTTGCAATTATCAGACAGTTTTTTTTTTAACAATCTGTTGCATATCTAGGCCAGTGCTTCTTTCTGAAGGGGATAACTTCAGTGGTGGTAGAAGAAAAAGATCATTGTCTTTAAAAACCTGGAAAGTAACTGCAGAGACATAAAGTAACTAGGAATCCTCTAGGTTTGCATTCAAAGCCTTCCATTCCGTGCTGAGGGCTCTGGGCCTCAGGCTTCTCATTTTAAAGACGGACATGGGAACTCCTGTGTTGCCTGCCTTCTAGAGTGTGGCCAAGAACTGGGGTGAGGAGAGGAGGTGAAGGGGCGTCAGGCACACTCAGCCCCCTCTGAACAGCAGTGTAAGCATGTGCTGTAAGAGTGTGGCTGGGTTTCAGAGAAGGTAAGAGATGGGAAAGGCTGGGGTTACACAGGGAGAAGATGGAATAAACTGTGTGAAGAGTCTGGGGCTGGTTCTTTAGGGGGAAAGTCTGGTATGAACAGAGAACCATTATTGTCCTAGAAATGAGGAAATCGGGAGAGTCCAGATCATCAGAGGCCACCTAATTAAGGCTGGGCTTAGTCACCCTAACAGGAAGTCTGGGAGCCTGATTGTTGGAGGCATCCCCTGGACTCAGAAACTCAGCCGGTCCAGCCTGGGAAGGCTCTGCCAGGCCATGGAGGCCCAGCTAGTGCACGCTCAGGCATTCCACTGCGGGCCCACACTCAACCCTCAGCGACGCCTGGAAACATTACTCCCAAGGGCTGGCCCAGGGGCCTTGGCCACGGCTGTAGACCCACCCTCCAGCCACAGCTTGAAGATCTACATGTCCTCCCATTTACAAGGTCTGCAATGAAAAAAAGGAAGGACACTTTTGGAGAAGGAAGAGTCTGGAAACAAAAAGAATGGGGTCGTATTAATTTTGTTATTCCTATGTAACAAATTACAAAGTTAGCAACTTAAAACAACTCACTTATCTCACAGTTCTGTAGTTCAGAGGTCCCGGTGGGCTCAACTGGGTTGTCCGTCCAGAAACCCACAACTGAAATTGAGTTGTTGGTAGGACTGCATTCTTTTCTGGACAATTTGGGGGAAAAAATGTTTCTAAGCTCATTCAGGTTGTGGGCAGAATTCATGTCCTTGTGGTTGTTGGACTGAGGTCCTCACTTTCTTGCTGGCTGATATCTGAGGACCACTCCAGCTCCTAGAGGCTCCTCTCAGGGCCTAGCCCCATGGCCCCTCTGTCTCAGGAGAGGAGAACCTCCCTAGTGTACAAGCCTCTTTAAGCATTAAATCTCTCTGACTACCTCATCTCCCACCACCAGAAAAAAAAATGTTCTACTCTTAAAGGTCTCCTGTGATTAGGTTAGACCCACGCAGAAAAAATCTCCTTAAGGCCAACTGACGGACTAGTAACCTTCATAACGTTTGCAAAGTCCTTGCCCCAAATTAGTAACATAATCATGAGAGTGATAGATTTTCATACTCACATTTACTCACTCAAGAAAAATTATAAAAAAGACGACAGTCATTAGGGGTCATCTAAGAATTCTACCCCTGCCACAGGGCTAGAGATGAAATGCAACGAGGACAGCCCTGAAAGGAATTTCCTGGTGGGGGCTGTCCCTGGGGGAAGGGGAATTCAGTTTGGGGGTCTTTTCAAGGCCTCTGTTCCCTAATAAGCTATTCAGACGAATGCAGTGAGAATCAGAGAGGCAGCTGTGGTTGGAATCAAAAAGACCATGGACTTGGATATCATCTGAACTGTGTTCATCATTTCTTGCTGTATCAGTTACTTAAAATTACACTGAATTTTAAAATTACCTCGTGGTTTAAAAAAAACACATTTATTTAGCTCATGACATAGTGTGGGTCGGGCTTCGTGGGGATGGCTCCCCATGGTATCACCTGGGCAATGCAAGGTGGGGTGGAGGGTCCGCTTTCAAGATGGCACACCGCATGGCTGTCAGTAGGGGGCCAAGCCAGGTTCTTCTCCCTGGGCCACTTGGGCACCCTCATAGAAGGATGATTGGGTTCCAAGAGAAACCAGGTTTCTTACAGCCTGAGCCCAGAAACTGGCTCAGCATCATGTCCACAGTGTTTCCTTGGCCAAGCAGCCACAGAGCCCAGGCTCAAAGAGACGGCATAAACCCCACCCCTCAGTGGAAGGAAGGTCAAGGGATTCTGGGGCCATGTTTAAGACTGCCTCCCTTGCTGTGTGATCTTGCCAAAAACTCTGAGCCTTAGAGTCTGACTTTCCTCATCTAGAAAGTAGGAAGAACATCTTATCAGGGTTGCTGTTAGGGTGACTCATGCGAGAATCCTGGTTTTAGAACTTCGGAGGTGGAGGGGTCTCAGAGGTAAGGTCTTTGTACTTTCCCAGAGCAGGGGACTGCTGTGCCCGACGGGAGGAAGAGCAGGAGAAAAGGGGCTTGGCCAGCCTCCCCTGGGAGACAGCAGCTCTGAAATTCCTCTCAGGGCCCACCCCAGAGAGTCAGGGTCCTGGGGTCCATGCCGTGGGACTGCAGATGGCGTTCCCTGGGCTAGCCTGGAGCAGCAGCGAGCGTTGTGGGGGTGGGAGGCTGCCTCCTGCCCCTTAGTCAGGAAGATGGATGGAGTGTTTGGAGGTGCCTGAGTGAGGCTAGGGAATCAGGAGCTGGCTAGGGGTGTCTCCCATAGATGTGGGCAGTGGCTAGGTGCCTCTTCCTAGACTCACCGTGCCAAAGGCAGGGCGTCAGTCTTCCATCAGGGCGGTCCTGACCTAGAGAGTACCCGCGGATTGTCCGAATGCAGGTGCCAGGGCCCGTCCTGGAGAAAGGCCTGTTCCCACCACGGAGGTCAGAGATCAATGAGCTTCTGTGGCTGGGAGCGATGGCCACACTCCAGCCCGGCGTGGACAGAGCAAGCCCGAGCTGACGCCATCAGATCTGCTCTCCAGTCCTGGTGCTGGTGACCCCCTTCTCCGGCTGCTGTGGCTGGCAAAGCGGTGCTGTTTGTCAGCCCCCAGCTGTGAGACGGAGCCTGACTTAGGGTTTTTCATAACACCTGGCTGAGTGAGCAGGATCCAAGCCTGCCTCTGAGTGTGGACAGGAAAAAGGGGACTTGTGTTGAGTCTGTCTTTGCTCCCAAGCACCATGTTAAGCAAGCATGACCTGTGACCCAATCCCTACTTTGTAGCAGGGAGTGTGGGACTCAGAAGGGGACAGAAAAGGCCCATTGAGTTAGTTCTCTGTGGCAGCGTCACAAACTGCCCGTCCTTTGGTGGCTTCTAACAGCAATTATCCTCACACAGTTCCTATGGGGCAGGGATTGGGGTGGCTTCGCTAGGTCTTCTGCCTCAGGGTGTCCCACAGGCTCCCCTCACACAGAGGCTCTGCTTCCAAGCACACTCAGGCAGTTGCTGGTGGATCACTTGCAGACTGTTGGCTGAGGCCAGGCTCAGTTCTCTGCTGCGTGGTCCTCTCCAGGCCACAGCCTGGCCACCGGCTTTCCCTGAAACAGGCAAGTGAGCGGGTAGGAGGCACCCGGGGCAGAATCCAGAGGGTTTTTTTTGTAACCTATTCTTGGAAGTGGCGGCCGATGACTTCTGCCTTGTTCTGTTCATTAGAAACAAGGCGCCAGGAGCAGCCTGCAGTTCAGGCACAGGTTCCACAGAAGCACTCCCAGGACATCTGGTGCAGAGCAGGGGTTTAACCACACTCTGAGTGCCTGTTGGTGCCGCGAACCCCACTCACCACAAACGCACTCACACCACACACATCACACATTACACACCACACACATTACACACACCACACATGCACAGCACACCAGACACACCACACACATACACACCATACACTCCACACACCTCACACCACACACTCCACTAACACACCACACACTCCAAACAACACACCATATGCACCACACACATCACACACCACACATTACACGCACCACACATGCACAGCACACCACACACATACACCACACACACCACACACGTACACACCACACACCACACACACACCACACACACCACACACATANCACACCACACACGTACACACCACACACCACACACACACCACACACACCACACACATACACACCACACACCACACACATACACACCACACACCACACACTGCACACACCCCAAACCACACACTCCACAGACAACACACCACGTGCACCACAAACATCACGCACACCACACATTACACACACCACACATGCACAATACACCAAATAGATGCACACTACACACTCCACACACACCACACACTCCACACCCACCACACACTCCACACCCACCACACACACCACACCACAGGCACGCCACACACATGCATACCACACACCACACATACCACACATTACACACACTACATCACATACAGCACACCACACACACCACACCACATACTTGCCACACACACCACACATTACACTCACACCCACCACACACATGCACACCACACACCACAACACACACATACATCACACACACCCCACACATGCACACCACACACTACCCACAGTCCACATACACACATCACACCACAAACACCACACATTACACACATCATACATGCACAGCACACCACATATATCACATACACCTCACCACACATCACACACACCATTTACACATATAACACACACCATACCACACACCATACGCCCTCCACACACACTAGGCCACATACACACACATCTCACCACACATCACACACACCATGTATACATATAACACACACCATGCCATACATACCATGCACACTCCACACTCCACACACTCCACACACCACACACACACTCCACACCACAAACACCACATACACCACATATTACACACACCACACATGCACACACCACACACACCCCACATATGCCACAAACACACACCACACACACTTCATGCCACACATACTCCACACACACACCACACACACTATACCACACACACTATACCACACACACCACACGCACTACACACCACACACACATATCACACCACACATCACCACACACACCACATATACACACAACCACACACACCTGCACATATACATTTGTGCACACACAAACCACACAGTCACACACACACACACTGTTGCTGGGAGGAGAAGGAGGAGGAGGACAACGTAGGTTAGACAATGGCTGCTGAGAATGCAGGTTCTGCTGTTACTTAGAAAATCATCTCAGGACGCTAAATAAAATTATGAGCAAAGTTGATTCCACTTCAAATAAAACCGAGTTCAAGAAAGAAGTTAAAGGATCCAGAAAAATCCTTTTTTATGATGGAATAATTTGTGGAGCTTGTGGGAACCAGGCCTTCCAGATGCATACCCTGGGGCTTGCGGTCTTGTGTTCACTGGGTGGGCTTGGGCAAGCTCTTAGCCTTTCAGTGTGACAGTAACACCTCCCTCATGGCTTGGAGCCTGGCATGCACTAGTATGCCCTTAGCAAATGTGACCTCACCCCATTTCCATTTCAGACTACCTGGCTGTCCTCACACAATCCCCAAATCAGCTTTTGGAAAGAGGAAGGATGCATGGTTTTATGGCTGCTGATGCTCAGCTCCAAGATGGGATCCAAGGGGTAGGAAGCTAGGAGACATTTGTGTGCGGGTGAAGGTGTGGGTAGGGGCCTGAGGTGTGTGTTCACAGCTCTGTGCGTGTGTATGTGCGTGTGTGAGAACAATCAGTACCCTGAGTCATGGCACTATGCACGCCCACTAGGTGGTGCTGCTCGCCTGCACAGCAATCAGGACCTTGCCAGAGGCAGGTTCTGGGAAGCAGCTTCCCCTGACTCCCCACCCACACCCTCAGCTGCTGAACCTGCATATCCTGCTCTATTCTGGGTCAGAAGTTCAAGGCTAACAGATGAGACCCAGCTGGAAACCTCTGCCATCAGACCCACATCACATTTGAGCATGGACTTAATATTATGTCTGACTCCCACTTCCCAACGCTGCATGTGTTAATTTCAGGGAGGAAAGGAAGGCTTCATCTGCTCCATGTGAAGCACTTGACACACATTATTGCTTTGGATCTTCACACCCATCTGTCAAGTAAGAACACTGAAGCTCAGAGAGGTTAAGCACCTGCCCAGGGTCACAGAGCAGCAAGATGGAGGGAGCCAGGCCTAACTCTACAGCCCTTCACTTCCATAGCCTGTTGCCTGTGCCCTGCTCTCAGAGGGAGTCTGGTGGAGGAGGGTGTGCTGGGCACAGAGCAGGGAACATATGGGGCCTCAGGACCAGAAACAGAAGACTGAGAAGACTGAAGCCAGATGGGGTGGGGCTTCTGCAGTCAGGGGCCTTTGCTCCCTCCCCTGCATGGTGCGGCAGGGTGGCTGTAGGGCTTTGTGAACCCAGACCTGTGTGAGTAGGGGTTCGTCTGACCCTGTCCATATGAGGCTATAGCCTGGTAGCCCACAGATGCACAGTCAGTGACTGTACCCTTCTTAGAGGCTGGTGCTTGTTGGTGGCCAGAGCCTCCACCAAGCCCCATCATGAGCCTTTACTCATCCTTCCTGGCCCTTGCAGGAATCCAAGTCTGTGGCCCTTGGACAGGCTGGACTCTGGGCCCCCCCTTACCTCTGGGACAACTCCCAGAAGCCTGGGAGAGAGGAGTCCAGGCTGGGTGGAGGCCTGTGAGCCCCAGTCACCCTCAGCTTCCTGAGGAGGGACACGGAAGTCTGTCTGCCACTCTGGCCCCTCCTGGGGATGACAGCGGCTACAGCTGGACAAGATCAGGTGCCCACAGGTGCTCCAGCGCTAAGATGCAGATTCCCTGCAGGACCATGAGGCAGAGACCCCATCTGCCCTTTGCCTACCTGCAGGAAATACTACAGAGAGCCAGAGCTATACTATTGCCTGCAAATGTCATCGACCCCCAAGGCCACCTCCGGTCACTGTGCCCATCTCCACATGGTTATGCAGGGCATCGTGGGTGGTGCATTCACCCAGGGTCCCTGGCCCCATCCAACCTGGTTTAATCCCAGCTCTGCCCCCAGCTGTTTGAGCCTAGGGAGCTAACCCTCCTCGAGCCTTAGTTTCATCTTCTGTAAAACAGGGTTCATGAGAGAGCCCACCTCCCGTGAAGAGGGTGAGGATTCAGCCGAATTGGACCTGCACCCAGCGCATACTGGCCCAGGCCTCCCCTGACCTCTCACCCCTGGGGCCCAGCCCCTGTGTCCCAGGCTCCTCATGGGGTCCACCTGCCTTGAGCCCTTCCATCCACACACATGAAGAAGATCAGGACTTTCCACTCGCCATTCCCTTCCTGGAGTTCCCAGCGGGCCTCTTCGGGAAGCCAGGAGCCCGGCCACTGCCGCTGACTTCACCATCAGGCCTCACGGCAGTTTCCAGGAGGGATTGCTGCCCTGGGTCCTTGGGCTCTGAGGGGTGCTCGCCCACAAGGTGTTGGTGGGTGGAGCAAGTGGGGAGTTGGGCTCCTGGGCTATCCAGTGAGCCCTCTGCCCAACCCTGGCCCTTCCTTCTGGGCCCCCTACAGGGACTGCAGTGAGGATGTCAACTTGGATAGGGGGGTGGGGAGGGGGAGGGCAGAAGGGAGTCCTGCACTGAATGCCCGCTGGTGCCAGTGGAAGCTGGGCGCCAGGCAGACAAGGGTCCTATCTCCTCAAAGCTTCACCCCACCAGAGGAGGGGGTCACTTATGGCCTTTTTCTTTGCAGAGAAGGGAACTGTGGCCACCCAGGGGTCATAGGGCTGGTCAGAAGCTGCCAGCCTGATGCCACACCTGCCAGGTTCTCCCCATCAATTGTGTCAGTGCCCCAACACACTTGTGTTAACATTTGAGGGTATTCTGCCAGGGTGAGGCATGCCAGAGCCCTGGGAAGAAGCCAGGAGCCTCCCAGCCTCAGATGGAGCTTCAGATGCAGAGGTGTTGGAGTGGGAAGGGAAGCAATAGGGGGTTTGATGGGGCTCAGGGGGACAGGCTTGTTGCCCTGCACTTCTGGAAGGCTCCATAGTTGGCTAATCAGAAGAACATGACACAAGTCTCCACAAGCCAGGCAACCCGGATCCTGAGGCCAATGGGGAAGGGATAACCAGTGCCCACCCCAGCCAGGGTACGGCAGAGGGGCGTACGGACCTGTGGGCCAGGTGCTCCACAGGGGAGCCTCTCCCAGTCCTTGGAGAAGCCTGCTCGTGGGACTGTCTTACCCAACAAGGAACAGCACAGTGAGAGCATTACAGATGCTGCCAGGCTTGCACCACCGGTACTTCATGGGATCGGCTTTTCTTTCCTGGGAAGCTGTGCCCTGGGGAGAGGGAGAGAGCCAGGGATGGGAGGTCAGGGACAGGGCTGTACAGAAGACTTTTCCATCACAGCCCCAGCAGGCCCTCCCCGGCAGCCATGGTATGGCTAGCCCCAAATCTGTGTCTCTTGCTCTGACTTCTGAATTCTAGACACAGGTGTCCTCATGTCCGATGGCTACCCCTGCCCAGGCTCCCGTGTCCTCATCCTCAGTGTGTCTGCAGTGAAGCTGCCACTCCACGCTCTTTCCTGCCCCCCTGCCCTGCATCCACAAGGCCACTCACAGCCCAGACAGAAGCCTGGAGCCCCTGCTCTGCCCACCCAGCTGGCCGGTCACCAAGTTAGTCCTGCTCTTAGGTCTCAGACACATGGAAGGCTCCCCTTAACCCTCCTGCTTCAGGCTCCGCCCAGTTCCATTCAAGGATTGTTTAGTGAGCGCTTTCCCAAGGCTGTGTGCTGTAATCTCCTGTATGACTCTCCATGTGGACAGCAAAACAGCCTTTCTTCATAGGTGCCACCCCGCCCAACTCTCCCTGTCACTTAGAAGATAGGGTGGGAGTGCCCTAACACCACTCTGAGGGCCCCTGCCTGCCCCTGCAGCCTCCCACCTGGCATCCCAGCAGCCTGGCGGCAGTGTGGGAGCAGTGTGACTCGGTGCAGAAGTGGGTGCAGTCTTGCAGGGCAGAGCCCCTAGCTTGTGGGGTCTGTGCTAGCTAGAGGCAGTTGTGTTAGAATTGAATTGAATTGTGGGTCCTCGGTTGGTGTCAGAGAATTGTCACCCACCCCTTCTCTTACCTCACCTCCTTCCTTCTCCCCTCCATGGCAGCATCTCCAGCTATGGGTGTGTGGTTCAGATCCCACCCAGAGGCAAGGTGGCTTCCAGATCCTCGTGGAAGAAGCAAGAAGTTAAAGGGAAGCGCATCCCTTTGGGGTTAGGAAGCAGGACCCCCTTGGGGAGAGGGCTAATGCTCAGGCCAGAGAGAAAAGGGCTGTATGGCACCAAGGATCAGCTCCAGGAAACAGCCCCGCATCCTCTGCGCAGCCCCAGGGGAGTAAGCCGTGCCTGGGCGACAGGGCCCAAAGCGCTGCTGTCTGGGGCTCAGTCAAGAGAGCATTGCCTGGAAACCTGGCTCAAGCCCCCCTTTCTCAATGAGCACATCTCCATTTCAAGCAGTTCACCCTGTGGGGATGGGAAGCCAGGGCTGGGCTGAGATGCCCAGGGCAGACAGAGCTGAAGGGCCCTCCCCAGGGGGAACACAGAGCAGGCAGTGGACACAGGCCTCAGGGACACCCTTGAACCCCTTCATGAGGCACGCTAAGCTTGGTTCCTCACCCAGCAGAGAGGCCCGCATTGGCCAGGGCTCTGGAGTGTCTGTCTTAGTCAGCTTGAGCTACAGAAACAAAGAATCACAGACTAGAGGGCTTAACCACAGAAAGTCATTTTCTCAGTTTCCCATATAGTTCCCACAGGGCTACGAGTCCAAGATCAGGGTGTCGGCAGGGCCGGGTTCTCCTGAGGCCTCTCTCCCTGCTTTGTAGATGCCGCCTTCTGCCATGTCCTCACATGGTCCTCCCTCTGAGTGTCTGTCCTCATCTCCTCTTCTTATACAGACACCAGTCATACTGGATTAGGGCCCAGCCTAATGATTTCATTTTAACTCGGTCATGCCTTTAAAGACTCTATCTTCAAATACAGTCACATTCGGAGGTACTGGGGGTTGAGACTTCAACATCTGAAATTTTTGTAAACACAGTTTAGCCTGTAACAGCACCCCAAGAGAGCAGTGGATCTCAAGGACTCAGGGAGAACTCCCTTTCTGAAGGAGGGTTGGAATTTGCCCTTTCAGCCTGGTGGGTCTGAGGGGGAGAGTTCCCCTGGATGTCAGCTCCCTGGATGTCCTGACCACCACGGGGTTTCCTAGTCCAGATACGCTGAGGAGCGGGATCACAAGCGCTACCCCAGTGAGTTCCACGTGGCCCAGGCCCTCAGTGGCTGATGCAGGCGGACTGTGCTGGCCATCATGGCTGTGCTGGGCCCCAAGGGTTTCTTCATGCTGATCACGACTCTGGAAACTCACGGAGTCTCCACAGTTACGGCCTGGCTGGGCAGGCTGGCCTCACCCTCACCCCTTCTCCGCAGCCTCATAGGGCCCTTTCTGGGTCTTTCACACCCAGTGTTCCATTTTCCAAAGCTCCTGCCCATGAGAAGGGACATGCTGTGTGCATTTGAGAGCTCAGATGCTTGCTGGCATCTGTCTGCTGTGCTCAGTGGTGGCCTGGGAACAGGACATAGTAGCAGGAATCAGGGCTATTGGAAAATCACAAAAACATGTGTTTTGATGATGTTGTAAACTCTTCAGTCTATAAAGAAATCCAAATGATGTAACGCAAATGCATTCAGAGGTCCCAGGCCCAGGCCCTCCAATTCCCACCTCCGCGTCTGGGAAAGTTGCTGACCCTCAGGGCGCACAGCGGGACCTGACCTCGGAGAGGAACTCACAGGGGTCCCCCTAACCCTGATAAAGGCAACATGTAGCTTTGTCTCTTTTAACTTATTCAGAAATTCCACCCAAGATTACTCACATACGTGAGACCCAGTCAACAGAGTCCTAGGGAGTGGCTGCAAAACTTTGGCTGGCCAGAGTGTATCCCACTCATTCATTCCTTCATTCAGCTAACAGTTTTGGGTCCTTTCAATCCCTTATTGAAGGCTTTTAGTGGGGGTGCTGTGTGGCACCACCAGATTAGCAGCATCGCCATCGTATGAACTTGACATTGGAAATGCAAATTCTCAGGTCCCACCCCAAACTCACCAGTCAGCAACCCTGAGGGGATCCCAGTGTTCTATGTGCCTGAACAAGCCCCTACAGTGATTTCAATGCACACGTAGGTTTGAGAGCCACTGCCCAGGGATGAGGATGGAGGACAAGGGAGTCCAAATACAAGGGGTCAAAGTGAGAGAAAAGCAGTGTTGAGTGTGCAGGAGGGAAAGGCTCCCAGGTAGGGAGCAGGCCTGAGCCAGGTCATGAGGTTCTCCCTTGCTGTGTCAAGACATTTGAGTTCTGGCAATGTAGGGGGAGCCCTTGAGGGATTTAGAGCTGGAATGACGCACCATGTTGGACCTTTATAAAGATCATCTTGAGACCTGTGCTGCGGGAGGACTGGCAGGGAGCCAGCTTAGAATCAGAAAGACAGTGAGGGCGCTGGTGCGGTAACAGCCCTGGCAAAAGATGAGAGCCTGAGCCAGGGAATGACAGTGGGCAAGGGGATGGGCTGGGCTCAGGAAACCTCAGGCCAGTGCAGCCGCAATGCTGACTGATTGCTGGGGGTGGAGATGAGGGTCAGAGACATCTCAAATGATTCCCAGGTTTCTGGCGTGGGGACCGGCTGGTGGTGATGTCATTCTTTGGAGCAGGGGATGGAGGAGGAGTGAGTTTGGAGGGATCCATAATGAGTTCCGTTTGGGACCTGAGTTTGAGCTGCCTGTAGAGCTTTCAGATTGCATGGAGCCTGGAGCCAGGGGAGACGGGGCTGGGGATGTTGGGGAGGTGGGCGGACTCCCCCAGGAGCAGCAGGGAAGAGCAGATGGCAGGCCCAAGTGGGCCTGAAGTAAGCACAGCCCTCAGATCATTGCACTTCCCTGAATCCACTCTGGATTGAGGACAAGGATGCAAGAGAATCAGGGACATTGTGTGCAAAGCCCCTCACATGGTCAGAGACTTGGGTGGGGAGAGGGAAGGCCATGACTGGGTGTGAGTCAGAGCTGCAAAAGATTCCAGAGGGCACTCTCTGACTCTCTGAGCCGCTGTCTTCCATAGAGGCAGAACTGCCCGAATGGAGTGAGGCCTCCTCGGTGCTGCGCAGACCCCACCAAGGTCCTCTGAAGAGGCACTGTGGCCGAGCAGGAGAAAGATGGGCCTGGAACCATGTCCAGAAGGGACTGTTCTATTTGAGGGTAGAGGAAGGGAGCATTTGCTTCCATCGTGGCTCTGTAGCTCGCCGACAGAGAGAGGAGGATGTCAGCAAGACCCAGAGGGGGCTTTCTGATCTCTGAGCTATTGCTCATCACAAAACCCCTTCCCTGGAGTGTCTTGGGGGAAGTTGAACTCCAAGTTTTTTTTTATTGAGACATAATAGTTGAACATATTTTAGGGGTATGTGTGATAATTTGAAATATTCATATAATGTGTAAAGATTAAATCGAGGTAATTGGGATACTCATCACCTTAAACATTTGTCTTTTCTTTATGCTAGAAACATTCTAATTATTCTCTTCTAGTTACTTTGAAATGTACAATAGATTTTTTTTTAACTATCATCACCCTATTGATCTATTGAACATGAGGTCTTGTTTCTTTTATCTAACTGTATATTTGTACCCGTCAATCAACCTCTCTTTATTCTTTGCTCTCCCTAACCTTCCTGGTCCGTGGTAACCATCAACCCACTCTCTATCTTCATGAGACCCAGTTTTTAAGCTTCCACATATGAGTGAGGACATGCGATATTTGTCCTTCTGTGCTTGGCTTATTGCACTTATCATGATATCCTCCAGGCTCATCCATGCAGCCATGAATGACAGAATTCCATTCTTTTTTTGTGGATGAATAGTATTCCATTATCCACCGATTTCTTTATCCATTCAGTTATTGATGGACACTGAGCATCAGTCAAGCTCAGTGACCACATGTTGGCTGTTGTGAATACTGCAGGAATAAACATGGCAGTGCAGACATCGCTTTGATAAACTGATTTTCTTTCTTTTGAGTATAGACTCAGCAGTGGGGTTGCTGGATCATATGGTAGCTCCATGCACTCCAACTTTGGGGATGATTGCAGAATGGTCCCCTCATATAGGAGCTGGGTCTCATGGACCTCGAGTCCCCTTGACACTGAGGTGGGTCACCCTGAGGCTCATTCTCCAGGTGACTGTGTACTCCAGGTATATTAGCTGGTGAGGGGGACAATCCACAGCCCATCCTTACCAGGTGTCACTTCACTGAAGACTGAGCCGAGAGGTACTCGAGACAACCTTGCTGGCTGGGCAGGGAGGTTTCAGGCTTGAATCTGTTTTCCTTTCTTTCATCTGCCTCTTATAGTTCTGGTTCTTGGTGGGGGGGGGGCAGTCATCTATGAAATGAAATCACAAACTGGGACTGTTTTGAGGATGAAGAGGGTGGGCACAGACCATGGCAAAGTTGCCCGTGCAGCTTTGAGGGAACGTGCTGGCTAGTAAGTGACAGCACATGATACAAGGACAGCCTTGGGTGAGTCCAGTGCCTCCCTCACACCTTGCGAGGTGCAGGTGCCATGCGGGGTGCAGTCCTGCAGGCATCAGGACTGACCTGGGCACTGCAGAGTCTAGTGGGATGGGAGACAGGACACTGACAGCAGCCTGTGGAGGGTAGGATGTGATGGACGGTGCTGTCCGTGGGATGGGTGGGCACAGGAAGCAGGTGCGGGGCTCAGGACAGCTCTTAGGGCACTCTCTGAGCATGCCAATGAAGAAGGGAGGAAGATCCTTCAGGCCAGGGAGAGAGTATATTAAGAGTGGAGGTGTCAGGGACCCTCTGAGAAGGTGGAGGATTTTCACCATGACTAGAGCAGGAGCAGGGGGAGATAAGGCTGGGGCCCAGCTCAGGCAAGACCATGGAGAATTGGGGCTTAGCTCTACTTGGGAGGGAATAGAACTTTCTGCGGGGAGTTGTGCATTCTAGTAAGACTGCACTGGTAGCAATGCCTGGATGAATCAAGATTGGGGGTGCAGCGACCATTAGGAATGGGCTGGAAGAGGAAGGGACCGCCAGAGAGGCAGACTGGAGGACTCTGAGGCTGAGTGGGGAGCATGAAGGTGGGGAGAGGGGTGTGCAGGCCTCCACGGAGCTGGTGTCCCCCTGTAGTCCATCGTAAGTATCTTAGACATGTGCTGCTTTTCTGACCATCTTATTTTTGAAGTGCAAATGTGAAAATAAATAAGCTTATTTAAAAAAAACCCTAAAGTTGATTGTACTTGTTTTTGAAGAGAAATGTAGGAAATTAACTCATAGTTTCTGAGGTCTCCAAGTTGCCTTCCAATTCCTGTTGAAAACTTGGACAGGAGACTTGCAACATCCTTGTCGACTGTCCTTATTAACTCCACATTTTATTTCAATTGTGCTTAGCACCTGCCTCCAATTACTCGGCTCTGGCAGAGAGCAGAGCTCTGATTAAACGCTGGGCTCTGTGTTACTACGGCATCACCCAGGCGCAGGCCATCATCCGTCTTCATCAAGCCTGCGGCCTCGGTGGCCTGACAGCCATTCCAGGAAGGACCAAGGATGGTTAGCACCCAGAGGCCGCATCACCCGAAATTGGCTCTGCGGTGCCCGGAGAACGATTTGTATTCATTACTGTTCTCTCCAATCATTGTCCAGGCTTTTCATGGGCTGCTGGTGAGCTGGCACGGACAGCCCAGACAGGATGTAAAAGGGAGGGCGTGGGGCATGGGGAGGTTAATGACAGGGAGGATGCAGATGACAATGACAAGGTAAGTTGGGGGTGTCAGGGGTTGCCACAGCTGTGGATGAGCCCGTCACTGCCGGAGCACCCGCCCTGGTGGGTAGCAGTCACCATGGGACTGATCCTCCCTGTGTGTGCCCCACAGTGAGGTCATGAAGCCAGCACTCTCAGGTTCTTTTTCCATTTTATAGTTGAGGAAATGGAGATTGCCTCATGACTGCTCACCCAGAACAAGGAATCTGTGTTCCCAAAGCCCACCACAGAGCATGGCTGCTTCCCTCCAGCCCCATCCAATGCTTGAGAAAATGGCTTTCCCACCCCCACTGCTCCCAGCCGGGAGATGCTCCTGCCCAGTGGGGCCAGGTGACTGTGGTCAGGAGCGGTCACCTCTGCCACTTCCCTGGCAGATAGGCAACTTGATTCAAGCAGGGCTGATGACTGGAGGTGTTAAATGCAGGTAAGTGTGTGTATGAAGCTGAATGCTTAGCCCTGGCACACAGGAGGAAGTAAGTGGGGGGCCTCTCGATTCCTGGGGTTGGTGAGAGCTGGGCTGGAGGGGCAGCTCGGCTTTAGTGCTCTGCTGTCTTGATCTTGGGCAAGTCCCTTATGGGTGAAAGCCTGCCTCAGGGAGCCACACCCCTGAGATGGAGCTGCAGGGTCCCCTTTACTACCAGGGGAACTAAGATCTGGACTCCCCCTATCAGCACATTCACCTGTAACAGGAGAGACAGGTGGCCCTGGGCACAGAGCATGGGGCACTCAGCCACACACAGTCGCAGCAGGACGGATGCCTATAGAACACTCTTCTCCTTCCTTCTCCCAACGCTCCCACTGGAATAGCCGGTCACCTTCTGTGGGGACACACACCTGTGAACACAGCTGACAGCTGTAGTCTGACTCAGGACAGACACCTGGCCGTGAACAGCAAAGTCAGGGTCCCATACTGGCGAGTCTGACCTTCCCCCTGAGTGTCCAGCCCATCTGTGCAGCCAGTCCATGTCTGGAGGGTGCGACTC
The DNA here is from genome assembly GCF_003255815.1 of Theropithecus gelada. Taxonomy (NCBI): domain Eukaryota; kingdom Metazoa; phylum Chordata; class Mammalia; order Primates; family Cercopithecidae; genus Theropithecus; species Theropithecus gelada. The sequence goes on from NC_037677.1 coordinate 45,842,788, forward strand.
AGGGGACAAGGGGAAGGAGGTCAGGTCTATGCCATCCTGCCCTGTCCTGTCCACATGTCTTTAGGCTCAGACAGCAAAGCTTTAGGCATTGCAAAGAAATCTCTGGGACCCCAAGGCCCCATGTGTGGGTCCTGACAGGTGTGCTGGAAGCCGGTCCTCTGCCCTCTTCCTCAACTAGGCTTTGTCCCCCCAAGGACCTCCTGTGACTGGAGGCCCCTGTGTCCCTCCACCCCCCCGGGGCCCGACAGGTCAGGCTGCCCACTGCAGGCTAACTGCACTCTCCAAGATCATGCCTTCCCTTTCTCACTGCTCCACACACGGCGAAACGCTCCACTTTCATTTTTGAAGCCCACTTTGTCCTCTGCGGATTTGAAGGTGTTTCCCAGGAAGGCAGGTAGTTCAATAGTCTGACTCAGGAAAATCCATCAGAGAAGCCCTGGCTGGGGAGGAGAGTGAGGGGAGGGTGTCGGGACACTCACACCTGGCATCTGGGAGGTGGCCCATTTCTGAGGGTCTAGAAAGAGCAGTGTTGCTCCTTGAGAGGGGTGTAGGCTAGCGAGAGAGGCCTGTGCTTGTTAGGGTCAGAGGAGCTGCACTTGAATCCCAGTTCTGCATTTTCCCATCTATTATCACTTTGGACAAGACACCTAATTGCTCTAACTCAGTTTCTGCACAGGTGTGGGCTGACTTTAGTAGAAAATGAATTTATTGTACTGATGGGGTGGTTGACAGAGAAGCCTGGAGCACAGGCTTGGGGAACAGGCAGGAATCAAAGCAAACTTGACCACCAAAGTCAACTTGGAGGTTGGGGTAGGTGGTGGGGAGGTGTGGGCCACACCCCGCCACCCCACTGTGAGGCCTGGCAGAGCTCACCGCTGGATGGCAGAGTTCAGGTAATGAGCAGGTGGGTGCAGCAGCAGGAATATGGCTGAGTCTGGAGTGCCCTGCTCCATGTCTGTAGCAGCAGCTGGGTCCTGAATCCTGCAGAACTCATTCATGCTGGGGCCAGTTCTTCAAGCACTAAGGGTGTTCAGAGGCTTGAAAGCCAATAGAGAGAACAAGAGGCACCCTGATGCCCAGCGCATCTGCTTTCTGGGCGATCCTGCAGACTAAAGATGATGTCTGTTGGGTTCCTGACTCCTGGAGGGCCATCACTGAGTAACCAGAGGTTCTGTCTCTGACAGCTTCTCTGTAGCCACAAATCAACTTCCTCATCCTGTGTCTCCACTGCCCAGTGAGGAGATACCTGCCAACCCCAAAAAGGACCTCATGGGGCATCCAGGTTCACCTTACCCACCTGGCTCAGGCTCCAAATGCACACACAATATCTGGATCAAAGGGAGGAGGAATAGGCTCACTGGTTGATACACTTTTACATCACAAACCTAAGGAGAAGACCAAAGAGTTGTTTGAATGAGTAATTTTTTGGATCTTGGAGGATAATATGGAGAGGGTCATTTATCTTTTCATTTTAACCAGGACTTCCATGGGGAAAGTTGGGGGCTGTTACTAGACATTCTGCAGGTTTAGGAGGTGTAAAAGCTCTAGCCCTGCTCCAGCAACAGGATCAAGGCAATGTTTCACCCTCAGCTTATTCTGCCAAAGATGCAACCAGACAAACACCAAAAGGACAGTCTTTACAGTTAGTACACATGGGTTTGAGGCCCACCTCCCCTCCCTAACAGCTGGGTTCTATTTAACTTTGCCAAGACTTAGTGGCTTTCCTTCAAATGAAAGTCAGGGTCTATTGCGCAGGGACATTATGAGGCTAAACTAAAATAGTTTTTCTACACCTCCTAGAATAGGAGACAGTAAACTCTCTCTATAAAGAGTCAGATAGTAAATATTTTAGGCTTTCAGGCCGTAGGATCTCAGCTGCAACCACTCAACTCTGCCATCGTAGCCGGAAAGCAGCCATAGGCAATGCATAAACAGATTAAGCTGGCTGTGTTCCAATTAAACTTTATCAATAAAAATAGACGGCAGGCTGGATTTCACCTACAGGCCTTAGTTTGAGAAGCCTCCCCTGGAAAATAGTAGGTGCTACTCTGCCAGAGAAGGCTGGATTGAGTGATAAAGAAATTGAGGGTTATACTCAACAAAAGGGGGCATGGAGAATGGCTGAAGGAAGGGGGAGGGGCTCAGAAGGTCTCCCCAGAGAATTATTAGATTGTACCGTACTGTATCAGCTTCCAGCACTCCCTGACAGACAGGGCAGTCCTTCCTCGAATACCCCCCGCAACCAGGCCAAAGCGTGTCCCTGGAGGGGGCTGGCCACATGGGTGCATTGAGTGGGAGGTGCTGCCCAGTCTTGAGGCTTGATGATCTTTCCGAACTGGATGACATGTGCCATCACTCGGGGTCCTAACCACAGGAGAGTGGGCAAGGGTACTACAGCACTGCTAGTCTTGGCAGGGACTACACTTGCTTGGGTGGGGGTGTGCTCCTGTGACCCCTTCCCTGGCCTGTGGAAGCTATGGAGCCAGTCGTCTAGGATAGGATCACCCTCTGTGCAGGAACCCATGGCAAGTGCGATCATTGGGACCTAAGTCACCAGATATTGACCCTAGTGGTCGTACATTTGCAGCCTTTACTTTAGATTCAGCAGTGGAGTCTCTGGTCCATCCGCCTGGGGCTGGGAACTGAGGTGAGTGTGGAGGGGGTTGGAGCACTCAGATGGTACCTGGGGATGTTATCTCATCCCAAGTACAAGGGTGTGAGCTCCCATCACTCACTCAGATCACCCCAGACCCCCACCTCGCATGTGAGGGAGACAATGCCTTCAAGAAGCCCACAGCCTCCTGGTAAACAGAGAACAACAGCAGAAGCTATTCAAGGTTACATTTTGGTCTTTCCCTTTCTGCCTGTTTCCCATTGTTCAAGATTGTTCTTGAATTTTAATCTGTTTTGATGATGGAGATGTAGACATTCAGAACTGTCCTAAACTTCCTCCTGGGTCATAAATGTGTTGCCATTGACATGAGACTGTCCCCTCACAGATCCCCTCCCTCAGGCTCTGGATGGCTGCTGGGGGTGTGCTCCTAGCCTGCTGCCAGGCCCCGCAGCCACACCCTCTGTGACAGGGGTGCTGGGCCCTGATATGAGCATCTCCCAATCTGTACTTGGTGAAGCAAGACCTGTCACTGTCACCCTTTATCACACTCTCATGGGCTGTTGGCTTTCTCAGCCTTCTGCCTGGTCTGTGCTTGTCAATGTCCCATTAGCAGAAGGACAGTCAGTGAGAGAAATCTGTGTCCTCTCCCTTGTATATGACCCCGTAGTCTTTAATTAGCTCATGACACCAGTGGTCTATAATTTCCGCCCAAGACCCGCTTTGATTTTTGCAGCACAAACATTGCGCGAGGACCACTGATAAGGTTCAGTGGGGACAGAGCAAACAGCCAGCAGTTCTCGAGCAGATGGCCAAGGGATTGCATGGTCCATATCGCTAATCCCTTAATGAGGGCCTGGGGGCTGCTGAGGGCAGGGGCCACGGAGAGTGAGGGCTGGAGCAGCACAGCCAAGGCTACGCAGAAGTGCCAGGAATGTCTTACACTAACAAACCAGCCTGCAGGGCAGCCCCTCTGGCCTCATCGTCATGCTCATGGAAACTTGCGCTAATTATGGACAGAGCAACGTGGCTCTGCAAAGGAAGCTCCTTTGAAATCTCATGGCCTCTGATGATAATACTTCAGAGCTGTGACATTAACACAAACAGGGCTTGGTAGGTGGGCAGGGTGGGAATGTGCTGGCCCCACACGGCCTACCCAGCCATGCCTCACGGAACGATGTTGCGGGGGGGGACAGCTCTGTCACACACCACGGCCGCTGCTGATACGTCTGTTCACAGCAGTGACCATTGTCTCCCCACTTGCTTTAGCTTGAGGTTTAGATTTCACCATCTCAATTCTCAAGACAGCTTTGCAAGGCACCTGTCACTGTTCCCAAGTTACAGATGAGGAAACCTTGCCAAAAGTCACCCAGCTGAGAAGGGGCAGGAGTGGGATTTGATCCTAAGACTGGTTCCAAAAACCCGTGTAATAACCCTATGATGGTGCAGCCACCTTATCCCCAAACTAGGCTTGCCGTAGCTGATGGACCAGGCTTGAGGACCACCCCGTGTCCTCATCATTCCTGACTGCTCTGCTGCTCCCCATTCAGTCTCACTGTCCACCAGGCAGCGCCGTAGACAAAGCCCCAGGTGTGTTCCTCTGCACGCCCAAAGCCTGGCAGCCCAGCCTGCAGGTTCCAGCCTCCATGGCAGGGCCTGTGCTCTGGTGCTGGCCTAGTCAAGCTGCCCACCAGGCTGCGACCTGAATCCGACCTGGGCCATGTGAATCTGTTCCATACCCATTCCTGGAGCTGGTCCATCCCCTGAGTCCTGTCTCACAGCCACAGCAGGGCACCTGCCTGCCTCCACGCATGGGTTTGGAAGAAGTGTGGCCTGTCCCTCTACACACTTGCCCTCCCTCCTGCCCGCTTCTGGGTGGATGCTGATCAGACCCAAGCCCGCTTAGCTTGCTCGGACTCTGGACAGGGGCAGTGACCAGTCTCCACTGAGGCTGCGAGACCTAGAGCCACCCCTTCCATTTAATGCTCCCTGGAGCTCTCTGAATGCTCTCATCTGGGCTGGGGTAGAAGGAGAGAAGCCTGCATACAAAGCAGAGGGGATTGTTTTAAAGGGGGGAAGGGTGGAAAAGCCTGGGACTCATCTATCTCCGCTTTTATGTTATTTGCATTAAACTTTAGACATCTGTGTGTTCCTTTAACAGCTTTCTTCTTGTTCTACATGGTAAGCGCTGTGAGGACAGAGACTTTGCTCACTGTTGTATCATCAAGTACTAGAGCATTGCCCCTGGCCCGTGCCCACTAGATACTCATGCAGAGGTGTGGAGTAAAGGGAGGGAAGAAGGGAAGGAGGGAAGGGCTGTTCTTCAGAGGCAAAGCCTGCATGCTGTCACTTAGGATGTTCCGTAACGAGCCACACACCTGGGCCTAAATCCTGGCTTGGGGAACTAAGCACCCACTGTCGGGGGTTCACCTGGAATATGGGGCAGGGGAAGTGAACAAACAACTCTGAGAGGTAGGTGCTGTCATTCCCAATTTGCAGAGCAAGACACTCAAGTTGTCAGGAGGTTTTCGGTTTCTGCGAGATGATAGTCCCCCAGAAAAACAGGTGCAGACTTGACATGCATGGAAATTATTTTATGCCAACCTTTAATACATACTATATTTTACATTTTATTTGGGTTTTATTAAGAAGTTAACTCATATCTTGTTAACAAAAAAAATGAAAGTACATTTTAAAAACCTGAGCTCCCTTGCCGAATCACCACTTACGTTGAGTTTACTGGTACCCAGATGACAGTTGACTTTTTAAGTTCTTTAAGTTCTTTTTATACAAGTTTACCACTGAACTTGACAGAGATTACAGGACTGTGTTTGTTGTTTTTTTTTTTGTTTTTTTTTTTTTTTTTTTTTTT